>NC_091755.1:50682484-50687484 GCF_043380555.1 Nothobranchius furzeri | reverse complement strand
TATTTAATGTTATTTCTTCATAAAAACACTGAAGAAGTTCCGTACTTCTCCCTCATACTAGTTGAAAAGTGGAATTGCAACTGTCGTAATAACCCTGCCACAGTCTCGGCAACCAAAAATCGAGCAAGAAATTGCGTCTTTTTGCCCATCAGCCAAGGCCAACATTAGAAACCTGGGAGTCATTTTTGATCCAGCTTTAAGTTTAGACTCACACGTCAAAACCATCTCCCGCTCTTGTTTCTTTCAACTGAGAAACATTTCAAAAGTCCGTAAACTGGTTTCTACTGCAGATCTGGAAAAAATCATCCATGCATCTGTGTCATCACGCTTAGACTACTGTAACGCTCTTTTTACTGGTCTCAGCAAAACCTCCCTCTCACGCCTTCAAGCCATCCAAAATGCAGCAGCCAGACTCCTAACCAAATCCAGCAGACGAGCTCACATCACTCCAGTTTTACAGTCCCTCCACTGGCTCCCGGTAGAATATAGAATTCAGTTTAAAGTTTAAGTCCTGACCTATAGAGCTCTTAGCAACCGGGCTCCAAGCTACCTATCTGAGCTTTTATCCCCACACATCACCTCTCGGAACCTTAGATCCACATCTGAAAACCTCCTGGCTGTTCCTCGAACCAGACTGAAAACCAAAGGGGACAGGGCCTTTCAGACTATTGCACCCAGACTTTGGAACAGTCTACCTTCAAATCTCTGTATCTCTAACACTGTAGAGGTCTTTAAAAATCATCTAAAAACTCACCTTTTCATCCAGGCGTTCCCTCCCTAAATGTTTCAGAAAGATGGCTTCCCCCCTCCCCCTGCCACACCTGGTGTGAGGGGTTGTGCCATGGTCTGCCTGAGTGTTCGTGGCAACCGGGTCTGGGGGTTTAAGATTTTGGCATCTGCCTGATAGATCCCGGTGGCTGCCTGGTGGGGTCTAGGTCCCTGGGCTCTGCTGGGTCCCCTGCGGGGGTGGTCACCCCTGGGTCCCGGGTCGCTGGGTCCCGGGCTCGGCCGGCTAGGGGGTGGGAGGCTGCGGGCGGGCCTGTGGGCTTGCCGCTGATATCTCCCGGGACTCTGCCGGCTGCTGGTTGTGGCCCCCCGGGGCGATCCTCTGTGCCTCTCGAGGGGGACGGGGGCCTTCCTGGTTGCAGTCTCCTTGGGGTTCCTGTGTTCTGGGGCAGTGCCTGGATCTCTGGGACTTGGAGCTCCCCCCGTCTCCTGCGCATCTTTGGGGGGCGGATCTGTGGTCCTTCACACTCTCTGTTGGACGCTCCTATAGAGAAACCTTAAATAAACAAGCGCGTGTACACACACAGGTGCTCACATGGTGCTCTCAAAAGTATGGGCTTGGGCATGTTAAACACAGGTCTTAAGACTATGGTGGGCACTTAATGCACTGTGATTTATTATCGTGATTCTTCAGTTAAGCAATGTTGATTATATATTTTTTTTTCATCAAGTGGACGCAGTGATAGCTAGATCTTGTTGTATTGTTGTTGTGTCCTTTCTTTTGTCCTTTTGTTTTTTTTTTGTCTTTTTCTGCAGGTCTAGAAGCAGACTCTTGTTCATTGTTTATTTTTGTGGAACCCCCCCCCCCCCTCTCTCCCCACCTTTTCTTTTCCTTTCTCTTTCACCTCTGTCTCCGTGTCTGGTCGGAATTACAAAGCATTCAACAACAATAACAATAAAGTTTTAAGTATCAGGCGTGACATTAAAAGCAAACGCTTTGATGCTCCACCTGAGAATAAATCTATAAGGCTTGTCACCAGCATTCAGACATCAATTCTGCTTGCTTCACAGCCAGACAGGACACGGTAAAAAAAATAAAATAAATAAAAAATTAAAAAATAAAAAAAGATGGCTTTGTTCGGGTTCACACCTTCACTTTGTTTATACTCATGATTTTATTTTCTACGTTTATCACTGCTATTGTTTTTCTGATGTTTTTATTGGTTAGAGGTATTTGCCCTGATCTTTATCATGTTGTACAGCGCTTTGTGATTTATATCTGTGAAAGGTGCTATATAAATAAACTTTTACTTACTTACTTACTTACTTACTTACTTACTTACTTACTTACTTACTTACTTACTTACTTACAGTCAGCTGTAGCTAGCACCAACAACAAGCTAACATTAACTTCAACCAACTAATATTAAAATGAACCCCAAAGTAAAAAGGCCCACATTGGACATAAAAGTCCAGTGGCAACAAAGCCAGGTCACCATCAGTCTGTGATTTTTAGCCTCCCTTAGCTCCCTCCGACTACGCTGCACAGATGTCCACTCTGGTTTTAACTCCATAGAGATTACTCTTTTACTTTTACTTCCAGGCTTCGACATGACATTAGCAAAAAAGCAAACTTCTGCTAATTTTTTTTTGTGCTTTTTCTTGACTGGGAAACTGGAATAGCTAACTGCTAGCCTCTCTATTAGCTACTATCAATGTAAACCAATATTGCCATATTGCAGCTAAAGAGCTTCCACTAGTGTTCTGTTGTGAACCACAAAACTGTCAAGGGCTGTTTCTGGTCAGCAGAGGGCAACAAAGTGCTGTCCAATGTGAAGTTGCTCAAGTTTATGGCTCAAGAATAACTGAAACCAGTTTTAAAGCAATAACTTAGTGTGGACAACTCTTTAGTGTTGCTTTAAAATGTGCAGCATTTTATTTGTGATATGCAATAAACCTCAAAATGGACTAAAATTGTACTTTTTCAGAATTAAATCAAAAGTTTAACTTCATGTAAAACCTCATTTATATCATAGTTTTAGTAAATTATTTGGTTATTTGATAGTTTTACATTTAGAATAGAACCGACAAAATACAGAAAATGGCTTCATTATTAGAACGTTGTTTTCATATACCATGGTTACAAGTCAAATTTGTACATTTGAAGTAGTTACGCAGTATTTTGTATGTCTATCAAGGTTTTCAATTCATATCGAGTGTCATGTATTGAAGTTGTGATTGGTGAAATTCAGTCTAGGGTTTAATATGCTGCAGCATGCATTAGTGTTAGCTAGCCTTGTTAAAGGGACTTTACGGAGTTTTGAATGTTTTTGCTCGCGATTGCCCCCTCAGGCCAAAAGTGTTACAGCAGCTTCAATAGTAGGCTCATGCACGAGGCGCGCATGCTGTCCGCGCACACTCCTTACACACTCCTTAACGATAATAACAGCTGAGACAGTCCCGTGTGTGTGTGTGTGTGTGTGTGTGTGTGTGTGTGTGTGTGTGTGTGTGTGTGTGTGTGTGGGTGGCCCGGAGGACAGGAGAACGCGCAGCTAATTAATTAAATAATTTGGTTCTGTATCTTTCTCTTCAGCACAGCCGACAAAGGTTTATGATGGGTCAGTCCTCCTGCATGCTCAGATCATTCCCTTCCCTTGCTTGAAAAATTGTTCCAAAATGAAATTTGACCCCACATCTTTTTATCTGTGAATTCAATGCCGTTCGGCGAGTCTCAAATAAAAATTTGGGCATCTTACTGTAAAAAAATATACCGTTAATGTAAAAAAGAAACTCTACATGAACTATGTTCACACCCAGAATCAAACCCAGGTCTTCTGCATGGAAGTCAAGGTGAGCTACACTCTAGTAACATTTACAGTATCTGTAACTTTAAACGTTAGGAACAGCGACAAAGTCACTGAGTTGGCACTGCCTCTCTCTCTGCTGCTAAATCTATGGATAGCAAATGCTACGGGCTATGTCTGAGCGTGAAGCAGCCTGCTCGACCCGAGCATCTCTCTTTTTCTGTGATTTTACAGAAAAACAGGCAATCACAGTAAAAATGCCAGGGCTCATTCTACAGGACCAGGGCATTGCAGGAGAATATATGAAGAAGACATTTATTATTTCTATACATGTTTTGGCTGTCAAACTTCCATAATGCCCCTTTAAAACAACAAATTAAAAGTAAAATATTTGATGATATTCTATAAAGCCTCACATTTTTTCATACATTGAATAAATTGCATGCACCTGTGGTGCATAACTAAATAAGAACTCTATGCAAGGCTGGCCTGTTAGAGCAACAACATTGAGTCATTTAATACCGGCCTGTAAAGGTTTAGTTACCGGTTCACCTTTACTAATCACTCTACAGCAGTTTCACATCAGCTGAGAACTGAGCGAGTCCGAATGAAGGCGATCGGATGTGGAGGCGTGCGTAAGATTTCAATATGTCAGAGCAGGACTCTGTAGTGTGTCTGTCAGTTATGAGAGCCTTGGAATGAGCCATGCCTACAATTGCAAGGTATTCCACAGAAGTGTGTGGATGTCATTAAGGTTCAGGGTGGCTACTGCCTGCAGATTCGGCCTCGGGGCAGAAAGGAGAGCGGCAGCTTTAGTGCACAGCCAGACCTAGTTATGTCAGAAGCATTCTCGTGGGTAGGGAGGCGCCGTGAGACTGAATGTAAAGAAGGATGGAGAAACCTTTTAAAGTCTCGCTCTTAACAAGGACGTTAATGCAAACCGTGTTTTTCATCGACTTGTTTTATCAAACTGAACTCTTTGGATGTTGAACATCTGCATTTCTTCCTTGTTTTAGGGAGGAGTTGCACATTAGGCTAAAATAGTCAGTGACGGGTGCAATGTTTAGTTCAGTTTATTATTCATGTTTGCCAAAGGAAGAGTAATGGAGAGAGAGAGAGAGAGAGAGAGAGAGAGAGAGAGAGAGAGAGAGAGAGAGAGAGGTTACAGTAGGAGCAAAGATGAGACATGAGAGGGATAAAAGAGATGGTGAGCAAAGGAGAAGAAGCAGCAAAGAGAATTCAGAATGAGGCTGGTGATTGTTCCAAGTACCCGTTACAGTCTGTGGTTATGATAGGAGGAGGCAGGAGAGGCAATCCGAGTGTGTGTGTGTGTGTGTGTGTGCGCATGAAGATTCACAAGAGCTGTGCAGAGGGGAAAAACTCCATCACACTTGTAAAAGATTAAAGAGGCCTTACTCCCGCAAGCGCACGTGCTGCGGTGCCAGACCCTGTCCAGAAACCTGCAGGAAT
>NC_091755.1:50159984-50334984 GCF_043380555.1 Nothobranchius furzeri | reverse complement strand
TTCAATGTCTAAAATACAGTTAAAACGTGCATCCATTGACCGAGAGCAGGGGCGGCGTTAGGCCCGGCTACTTGGGCTGAAGCCCCGAATCTTTAATGAAAAGCCCCGGATCTCAAACATGGAAGTAACATGCAGTACCAAAGTCCAACAGAGAGGGAGCAGCTAGCAGTAGTTTGTATACAGCCTGCCTGAGCCTCCACCACTGAAGAAGAAGCCCTTCAACAGCCGGCTTCTTCTGCAGTGCCCGTTTTTTTCTACACTCTGCTTGAAACGCATGAGTGAAGATGGACATAAGGACGTTTTTTAGACCAAAAGTACGGCGACAGAACCCCAGCTTTGATGATACTGGTGTTGACTCAGGTTTGTGAGTCTTATTTGAAAATATTTGTTGTGCTGCTGGTTTGCCTAAAGTTAGCTTACTATCAGGTAAAGTTGATGGAGAAAGAAAGGGAATATTTACTATCATCTCACACTAAACACTAACAGGAACAATATTCTGCCCTGAATATGCTTAATATGTAGCTTCAGATTAAAAATTATGTGGTACAAGACAAATATATGTGTTGACTAGTGCGTGTCACGTGTGTGTGCGTGCACACGCGTGTGTGTGTGTGTGTGTGTGTGTGTGTGTGTGTGTGTGTGTGTGTGTGTGTGTGTGTGTATGTGTATGTGTATGTGTATGTGTGTGTGTGTGTGTGTGTGTGTGTGTGTGTGTGTGTGTGTGTGTGTGTGTCTGTGTGTGTGTGTGTGTGCGCGCCTCTTCACTGTAGTGAGAGAGAGTAACAGCTTCAGTCAGAGGCTCGTCAACTCCACAGCATTCATAATGACATTCATAATGATAATGAACAGCGCATGCAAGAAGCCTCCACGGGCTGGTTTTATCTGTCAATCAGAGGCTCCCTCTAACGGTACGTGTGATTTTGAACCAGCCAATTAGCTGGCAGTGGGTGTGTCGGCCCTGTTTTGCTCCAGGCGGACCGCCTTGGAAAGAGGGCTGAAAAGATTGAGGTTGGGCGTAGGAAAATCCAAGGCTACCTAAATGAGAACACTCCCAACCTGGTCCAGGCGGAGTGGAGCCGATGCTAGTGTGTAAGTGCCAATGGATTTGGTTCTGACTTTGGAGTCAACTGATAAATGATGCATTTGTATAGCGGCGTTCAGAGTCAGAGGACACCAAAGCACTTTACACTACAGTGTATCATTCACACACACGTTCAGACCCTGGTGGGGATGAGCTATGATGTAGCCACAGCTGCCCTGGGGCACACTGACAGAGTTGAGGCTGCGGAGCACTGGCGCCACGGATCCCTGTGACCACCATCAGCAGGCAAAGGGGCTTAGGTGTCTTGCCCAAGGACACAACAGCAGCATTCTCTTCCGGGATCTGGGATTGATCCTTCATCCCTTCGATTACTGGACAACCCGCTCTACCTCCTGAACTACTGCTGCGCCAGAGTTATCCCCTACATGCAAATGTAGCTTTTAGTTTTGCATTGCTATATGACACACTTCCACTAGTCAATAATTGTGTCCATTGATTGAACATTGTACATAATGCAATTATAGCAACAAATTTCAGTCTTAAATGGATTGTTTGACATCAATTCTCATCCATATGCCCCTAAAATAAGTGCAAGGGAGAAAAAAATAACTGTCAGTAGCTGATTGTGTTGAATGCTATCTCAGTATAATGTGTACATATCTTCTTGAGGAATTCCCAAGATGTAGTTGGTATACACTTTAATCCCTTGGGATTGCTTCCCAATGGGAAATGCCCACAAACTCTACAGAGAGAAGTGGCTAAAAAGAGTCCTAATCAGCACAAACCTCTACAGCTCATTTATTTCATTAAGCAGGAGTAGTGGTTTTACTCACAGCTATCCCCTGAGCCCAGCCACCAGGGGCGCGTTCAGAAAAAATTGATAGGGGTGGCCAGATGGGGCCAAAGAAACTTTTGGGGTGGCACACCAAATTGATCCGTGTGGTAACACTGGGAGAATGTAGCCAGTGGCGATGTACTGCATTGCACATTTATTTGTTTTTATTAAAATAACAGTAGGTATCCAAAACATTTAACTTTTTACAAACACAAACATGTCAGAAATATACATTTCAGTTATTTAAATTGTTATCTATAATTTAATTAAAAAATGTATTTTTGTAGGTTACTTGACCTGTTCCTGTGTCTTAAAAACATGGATGCATCAATGATGGATGAGATGGATGACTCAGGTTAGTAAAAGTAAGAATTTATTTTCCAAACAATTAAAACATGACAAGTTAACTAATATTTACTGTGGTGGATGAATCTAGGTGGAGGAGATGTGATGTATGGTGCCTATGTGCGAATATGATGTTATCAGAACTTTCGTATCGAGAAGAGCTGAGTTATGGGTGTAAAAGGGAAAGAATTTGGTTTGCGTTAAGCTATGAGGTTGATTTCTTATATCATTACTAATTATCATGTAATAATTCATTTCATACTTTCAGTAATTCAAGCACAGATCAATCAACCTTATTGATTTAAGCACAGATTAATCAAAACATTATTATTATTATTGTACGAAGGATTTACTCATATCAGCTGAAGCAATCCTCCTATTATAGAGAGTGGGCACTCCTGTGGTGTTATCAGTGAAGACTTTGTTTGGGAACACAGGCTGACGACGTGTTCCTCCTGAAACGTCAACAAGGTTGCAGCATCCTTCTGGCTTGTAGCGAGATAGAGTGTAAAATCCACTTTAGAGGATAGAATTAGGTCTGCAGATGACCAGTGGCATTAGGTCAATATGTAGGTGGAAATTGACCATTTCTGGACGTTACAGAGATAAAAACTTTTTTCAAAATGGTGAGCAGCAGAAACATATGTATTTTTTAGTCTGTTTATTTCTTTACTCATTAATTGTGATTGTTTTTATTTTGTTTTACAATTATGTTTTGAATAAACGAGTTCAATGATGATCAATCAGATGAATCCCAAACACGTCAGTCCTCCTCACCCTTAATCCTACCATCAGTTAAGAAATGGAAATCCAAGACATTCCTAATCTTGTTGGGGAACTGTGGCTTTGTCTTGGCCGCTTCTCACTCGATGACAAACAACAGTTTCTCTGAGTATATAAGCTAAATGAAGAGAAATGAAACCCCCCATGTCATGAATAATTCATAACAGGAAACCAAAATGTGTTATAAAATAGAGATGAAGGCCATGAGTTCAGCATTCATCATCTCATCTCTCCTCGTCCTTCACCATCCCACCTTTCCCAAATTCTATGTAGTTGTTCATCTTTCCACCAGCGCATCAATATTCCTAAAAAAGGAGTACAGACAGCCAAAGAAAACAACCTGTTCAGCCTTTTCACTTACAAACTAACAACCAACTGCTGTACAACAATAATCAATACTTTTATGGAGCTGCACCTATAGGAATGAACCTAAGTACATAAATCATTGAGGATCTTATCCAACTCCGAAGCTGGACTGAGTGTAACATCACACTCAATGCAGCTGAACTCCAGCGAGACCACTATTTTCTGGTATCTTCTCTCCTCTTTTAAAAAATACTCCCCTAAAAACCAGTCAGTAAAAAGCCTTTCCACTACCATTAATTGATGTCAAGTTGATTAGTTTTCCCCACTCACTGTTTCAGAGCCTAGTTGATTTTTTCCTCATGCTTATAAAAAGGAGAAAAGCAGAGGCGCGGTGTGGGAATGTGGTCGATCGAGGCTGGAAATTAAAGTCCAATGAAAAGTAGACTGAGTGGATTCAGTGGTGCGTGGGGAAGGGAAGACTGAGGGGCATTTATTCGGGTATCTAGTGGTGTGTTATAGACTAAGGATAGAGCGTTATGTTAATGCACAGTTCTGCATGCACAAAGGATGCAATCAAAGCATGTAATCATAACGTATAGCTGATGTTCTTTCCAGATTTAGAAAGCTATGGAATAAACTATTTTTCTTCCCATTACACTAGTTCGCAACAACAGCGAATCACCGAGCTTTACAAAGGTTTGGATCACATTATACCCTACAGGTGTTGCTTTTATTGTGTTTTAAGCTTGCAGGCATGTCTTTTCTGTAAGCTGCACCTCACATCTCTGTGTTTCTTTATGAATAATGGACACAGATACAAGTCTGCCCGTTGGAGAGCTGGAAGAAAAGCCAGAGAAGGCGAGAGAAATGGGTGAGAAGGGAGGGAGAGCGATGTGATGGTAAACACACAGCCCGGAGCTCAGTAAAAGAGCCTCTCACAGGCCTCAGCGGCACAAGCAGATTTGGATCCAGTGGTTCTTTTCCTCTTGGCTCAAACTAAACAACCTAATTAGATGGAAATTCTCTTGTGGTTTCTAATGATGGCACTTCACAAACCCAATGCAAGAAAATGCAGGACACTGGAAAACTGTAATCTGATGCATGTGCTGTGGTTTTGTTCATTTTCCTTCTCTCTCTCAAATCGATAATGGCAGTTTATGCACTTGACTCTTTTGCTGCAGCATCATTTACATTGACTTTAGGGATTTAGCAGTTCAGCTGTTGGTGTGTTGTTTTGTGTTGATGTACTAAACATCAAATAAAAAAAATATGCTGGGGAAAACTGCAGACTGTGATGACATCACAAATTATGTTTGAATGGAAATGAAATGTCTGAATTAAAGGGACACAATTTTGGTGGGTTTTTGGTCAGCTGACTATGGTGGCCATCTTGAATAAGTTTCACTCCAAAATTGAATTGGTTGTGGATGCTTATGTTGTGATTTCTTTATGAAAAATTAAATTAAACTGAATCATACGAACTCTGCTAATAAATAAGCATTAGCTCAATTGTTAATCACAAAGTGTGAGTTGAGGATGCCTTTAGTGATGTTGTAAAGTTGTCAAGGGAACCCAAACAAAGAAATATGGAGGGGGTTTGATCTCTAGGTTACTAGTCTGAATGGAGAAGGACCCATCGGGGAGTGTGAGATGGCCAACAGTGGTGTGATATCGCAGCATTTCACCGTCTCTCTATTTTTATTTATTTATTTATTTTTTACAGTGTCCTGTCTGGCTGTAAAGCAAACAGAATTGATGTCTGAATGCTGGTAACAAGCCTTACAGATTTACTCTCAGGTGGAGCATCAAAGCGTCTGCTTTTAATGTCACGCCTGATACTTAAAACTTTATTGTTATTGTTTTTGAATGCTTTGTAATTCCGACCAGACACGGAGGTAGAGGTGAAAGAGAAAGGAAGAGAAAAAAGGTGGGGAGAAAGGGGGGAAGGGGGTGGGGGTTCCACAAAAATAAACAATAATGAACAAGAGTCTGCTTCTAGACCTGCAGAAAGAGAAAGAATAGAAAAAAATGGGGCACACAACAATACATCAGGAACAAGCTATCACTGCATCAGCCTGATGATGAAAGATAAAATCAACATTGTTTAACTGAACAATCCCACGATAATAAATCACAGTGCATTTAGTGGCAATGACAGCCTTGAGACATGTGTTGAACGTGCCCAAGCCCATACTTTTGAGAGCACCATGTGAGCACTTGTGTGTATACATGCGCTTGTTTATGTAAAGTTTCTCTATAAAAGCGTCCACTAGAGAGTGTGAGGGACCACAGATCTGCCCCCCCAAAGATGCGTAGGAGACGGGGGGAGCTCCAAGTCCCAGAGATCCAGGCGCTGCCCCAGAACACAGGAACCCCAAGGAGACTGCAACCAGAAAGGACCCCGCCCCCCTCGAGAGGCACAGAGGATCGCCCCGGGGGGCCACAACAAGCGGCCAGCAGAGTCCCGGGAGGCAAGCCCACAGAACGGCCCGTGGCCTCCCACCCCCTAGCCAGCCGAGCCCGGGACCCAGGGGCGACCACCCCCGCTGGGGACCCAGCGTAGCCCAGGGATCCAGCGGATCCCACCAGGCAGCCACCGGGATTGATCAGGCAAACGCCAAAAATCTTAAACCCCCTGACCCGGGAGCCACGAACACTCAGGCAGACCAAGGCACCACATTCCACACCAGGTGTGGCAGGGGGAGGGGAGACGAAGATCTATATCATCAAGTAGAAGTCCCAGGAGAAGAGAGGAGTCAAAGGCCCCGCCTGACAAACACAGGCTGTGTCTCAATTCAGGGTCTGCATCCTACGTCGGCCGGATTCGTCGGCCGGTTACGTCACAGCGCCGCGACTAGGCCTGTCCCAATTCGAAGACTCCTTCAAATGCGGTCGACGAATGCGGCCTTCTTTTCGCCTGAATGAAGGATGGGTCGGGTGTATCCTTCAATAGGTAGCATTTCCCAAGATGCATTGCGGGCCGGCCAGCAGAAAAACTTAAAAACAATGGCGGACAGCGAAGCGGGAGCTGTCGGAGAGGATTGCGCATATAAATGTCAGTATAAACTTGAAAACTGTTAGGTTAAGGACTTTTTGTGATACATGAACGTTATTTTAGTTAGAAATGTTACAGTAAAAGTGCTTGTATTGCGGTCTCGGCTCGTATGTTCGGCCGCTCGGTGTCGTACTTCTCGCGCTACGTTTTCCCTCTGATTTTAATAGAAGTTTGTATTTTAGGAACAAAAGAGAAAACCAGGGAATTTATTAAGCTTAGGGCGGAGATGGACCACATGATCACCGGAGCAAAGTATTCGGCGGCTGTGGCATGGAGGTACAATAACATCTCATATTTTAAAAACTCGTTTGAGTTTATTTTTTCTGCGAAAACATGAAAGGAATAACCCGTTGTCCTCTTTTCTCTATCTGTTTCTTTTCTTACATGTTTGTTAAGACTATTCTGGAGAAAATGGGCATCCAGGGGAAGGTGACAGCGATGACCAGCTCCTGGAGCTGATCAGGGAGGACATGAGGCTGCAGATGGAGGCAGAGCCGCAGAGGGCACAGGAGAGAAGGAAGAACTTTGACAGCTTTTTACTTTGCTAGGAAAAAATGGTTAAGGAAGATTAAACATGTACAAATAAAAGAAATATCTAAATAAAATCAGTTCTGCATTAAACTCTTGAATTTTATTTTTGTTTACAAATGAGAATTGTTTAATATTACTGGGTATCCGCTGGGTCTTGAAAAGTCTTAAAAGGTGATAAATCGGTTTTGGTCAAATTAAGACCCTTAGAAAGTATTAAAAACTATTATCACATCTTTGCTCAGGCTCAGCTTGTCTAAAGTATTTTCTCTGAATTAGCTCTCCAACAGTCAAGGAAATGATTAACCCCCAGAGACCCACGGTTGTAATATTACAACATCAGATTTAAGTCTACAAGAATAAACCTTCCCCATTTTTTTTCTTTTTAAAACTACATTTACATTGCTAATAGGTCCTATTGTTCGGTTCTGCAACACTATTGACTGTTAAAATGTGTAAATAGGCCCGTTTATCTGGCCTCCTAGAACAACATGTGAAAGGTTAAAAAAAGATTTTGCAGTTGTTTTCTAAATTTGGGTTTCTGGGGGTTAAAAAGCTAAATGAAACTTCGAGCTCCATCGTTTAAAGTTCCTTCTCCCTTCTGCCCAGCGGTTCCACGGTTGCTAGGCGACGGAACGTTCGCCGAGGGAGTTCATGAAGGCTAGGCCTGTCCAAATTCACAGCCGTTAACATCCAGTCTACCCGGCCGACGGAGGACGCAGCCCACGTCGGCCGGGTGGGCTGGGTCCTTCGAAGGATGCAAACCCTGAATTGAGACACAGCCACAGTCACACACTCCCTTCCTCATGCTCACACATGCACATACAACCAAAGACTTACAAAAATATACGCCAGACACCCACTCATGCTCCCCATACACACCCTATTCACTCTGGTCCCGGTACTGCTGCACATGGGGTACAACCATCACCGGTTAGCAGAGTTTGACCCTTTCTGCTGGGGTACTGATGAACAGGCTCCCCTGCCCAACGCTGAGCACAGCAAACCACCATCCCAGACCCACCCAGACCCGCCCAGGGGCAATGTAGCTGCCAGGCAGTGACCCATGGCCGCCACCAAGACCTCCAAGGGGTCCCACTCGCAACCGCCAGTACTCCACCCCTCGAGGCAACCCAAGCACCTCCAGAGGGGGTCTCACTATTGATACAGTTTTGACTTCAAAGTGTGTTGGTCTTCTGGGGACCCCTTGTGGTCTGGGGACCTCAAGCAATTGCATACCTCACCTGTCAGCCCACAACACCATTGGAATCTTCCCAACTACTAAATTATAGATTAATATTCAATTCAATTCAATTCAAATTTATTTATTTAGCGCCAAATCACGAGTCATCTCAAGGCACTTCACATAATAAACATACCAATCCAGGTTAGTTCATTAAGCCAGTCAGAAAAAATGTTTCCTATATAAGGAACCCAGCAAATTGCATCAAGTTACTGAGTAGTGTCAGTGACTTTACAGAAATCCTCATACTAAGCAAGCATTTAGCGACAGTGGAGAGGAAAACTCCCTTTTAACAGGAAGAAACCTCCAGAGGATCCTGGCTCAGTATAAGCAGCCATCCTCCATGACTCACTGGGGATTGAGAAGACAGAGCACGCACACACATACACACACACACACACACACACACACACACACACACACACACACACACACACACACACACACACACACACACACACACACACAGCAAAGCAGAGTGCAAAATCACAGAGAGTCTCCAAAAGCAAGACTCCTTAGGCCACTTTTGTTTAATAAAGGAGACACCGCATACTTCTCCATGCTCTTTTGCCCTGCCCATGTGCTTGGAGATGCATTTATGACATCACGGACCACAGACCGCCCATGTGCTCAATCACATTCCTTAGGCAGTGTGGAATGAAAGTGGCTGGGCAGGACCGGGTGGAGTGAAGTGGAGTGGAGCCTATGCTAGCGTGTAAGTGTACAAGTTTCAGGTACTTTCAAGGGAGGTGAATCAATCATGAATTTTCTTATCCATCATTGATGCATCCATGTTTTATGATCACCCTGTTTAAAGAAAACTTTCTATAGCTTAATAATGCAGCTTCCTTTCTGATCCAATATTTAAATTCTCATTGTACAGTTTTATGTCAAAATAGACATTGATAACCTGACTTGAATGAAAATGAAATTTGGCATCAACAACAAGAAAGCATGGGCTGCATGATGGCGCAATGGTTAGCACTGTTGCCTCGCAGCACGAAGGTTGCAATTTCGAAACTCGACTCGGCTGCAGCCTTTCTGCGTGGAGTTGCGTGTTCTCCCCATGCATGCGTGGGTTTCCTCCAGGTACTCCGGTTTCCCCCACAGATCACAACATGCCCTATAGGTTATAAATTGTAAGTCGCTTTGGATAAAAGCATCTGATAAATGAATAAACATAAATAAATAAACATAAATGAAACTTTTTAATTACAAGTAGTATAGTATGGTATAGTATAGTATAGTATAGTGTAGTATAGTGTAGTATAGTATAGTATAGTATGGTATAGTATGGTATAGTATAGTATAGTATAGTATAGTATAGTATAGTATGGTATGGTATAGTATAGTATAGTATAGTGTAGTATAGTATAGTATAGTATAGTATAGTATAGTATAGTATGGTATAGTATAGTATAGTATAGTATAGTATAGTATAGTATAGTATAGTATAGTATAGTATGGTTATAATATGGTATGGTATGGTATGGTATGGTATGGTATAGTATAGTATAGTATAGTATAGTATAGTATAGTGTAGTATAGTATAGTATAGTATAGTATGGTATAGTATAGTATAGTATAGTATAGTATAGTATGGTATGGTATGGTATAGTATAGTATAGTATAGTATAGTATAGTATAGTATAGTATAGTATGGTTTAGTATAGTATAGTATAGACATAAATATGTGACAGCAAGACATAAATTTGTGGCTGAATGTCAACTCTCACTTTTGAATATAAAGCCAAGCTGGAGATCTCCCATTATCTTGACCATAGCGGACCTATTATGTTTATGTGTATGTATTCAGCAGACGCTTTTGTCCAAAGCGACTTACAAGTGATAATCGGCATATTGCCCTTGAGACTAACAACAACAATAACAAACACAACATTGACATCAGTCATGGAGAGGAGGGAACAAGGAGTGGACAGTAGAGAGGGGGGACGGGTGCAGGGAGGGCTGTAGTTAAGAAGTTGCTCTCTGAAGAGCAGGGTCTTCAGGAGTTTCTTGAAAGTTGAAAAGGAAGCCCCTGTTCTGGTAGTGCTTGGAAGGTCATTCCACATTTGTGGAACGATGCATGATAAGAGTCTGGATTGTCCTGAGCGTGGTGTAGGCGCTGCTAGCCGACGATCCTGTGATGACCGGAGCGGCCGGGCCGAGACGTAAGCCTTTGCAAGAGGATTCAGATAGATGGGAGCCATACCATCTCAGACTTTGTATGCTAGTGTTATTACCTGATCATCTATGATACCTGGGAGTACACACTAATTGGCAGTTGTTTTTTCCATTGTCGAAGCAGGGTAGGTCACGTTGCCACCGGTGAAAATCCTTTGGGAGCTATTATATAAGGACAGTCCTCAGTGCTGACATGCGGACAAGTCTTTTCCTTTTTCCGCCATCATTTCTATTTTTCCTCTTTTCCACTCCACTTCATGTACTTATTCTTTGAAGAACACTTATTTCTACCTTAGTTGCCCTCCCCCCACATTTCTCCTTTATCTTACATTTGTTTGAACTTCCCTACCTGTCCTTTACCTTCACACGTTTCCCCGGGCGATGTCCCTCATGTAACCCCTCCCATCTCCTGATTCCCCCATCTCCTTGTTAGGGGCAGGCTCAGGTGGCTAGGTGAAGCTGAGATGGATGAGGTGTCGGCCAAAATGTTGACCCAACGGCATCCTCAAAGAGCTGCAACAACAACCAACATCCCGCTGGCCTGTCAGGTACGACCACATCGGGTGACAGGTAGACGCCGTAGTCCCTAGGCTTTAAAGCTCAGAGCATTGCTTCTGTATTCTGAGAAGGATTGCATGGGATGGAAATCACAGCGGAGCAATTGTAGTGCAGGAGAAAAATATTCTTTGAACTTGAAAGGTGAGCTTTGATTCAAGTTGAGTTGCTGCATCTGAATTTGGGTGTCGTTCTTTTCTACTGAACACAGAGAACAAGAGCCTGTTATTCATGTGGCAATTTTATAAAGCTTTATGGATTATAGCAGTCTTCATTTTGTCAAGGTTTGCCACATCTGAACATTCTTATTGCACTCTTTGTGCTCTTTTCCGTTTACCATAAATTGGAACGTATGCAATTCTCTTGGAAAGAAGCAACATACACTTCAAACCGTTCTGAGTGATGGATGGAAAACTTTGGGACGAATGACCTTTACTCTACAATTTAGACTGTCAATTCTCTTCCTCCTTGTTTGCCTAAATCAATTCACAGCATTTTTACCCACCTCAGTGTTTTATAAAGCACTTTGATCCAAACATAAATAAAATCAATGTTCCATTTTCCACTGAAGTGCTTTTGGAGGGTTGCATTTTATTGCTAATTAGTGGTAGCAACAAAAAAAAAAAAAAAAGAGAAAACTAACAGTAAAAAGTGGTAGAAAAAGAAAAGAATGACACTGCCAACCTCTGTACTAGAATGATGATATTTAACCTCCCTAGAAACCGCTGACTCTGAACGGCTATTGATTTGCTAATTGCGTTCACTTTCAATTCTATTGTTCCTTAAGGTGGTATTTAACCCCTGTGACACGCAGTATTCACTAAGGGGAGAAAAAATACATTTGAGACTCCAGAGTAGCCAGAGATGAACAAATTAAAAGTAAACTTTTACTTGAATACAAACACGTGTTTTTATTTAGCAGTTCTTTAACTTTTAATATGTACACTTTCAAGTTCTGGCTACTTTTATACTGTCAACTTGCTGCATGGAAACTAAGCTATTGACAGGACAGTCTTCGTCGGCTAAAGACAAACCAAAAAAGGGTTAAAGCTCACCCAAACACCGACCAAATCAACCACAAGTGACCTTGTTCTGGGCCACATTCAATGCATTTAAACAATTACTTCAAATGCCAGCACTTAAAACAAGATGAGCATTAATTTTGACATTTTGTAAATAAGAAGAAGGTATTTTAAAGGTACAATATGTAAGAATTTTACAGTGAAATCATAAAAAATACAGTCTAGTGCAGGGGTAACTAATTCCGGGCCTGGGGGGCAGAATGCAGCATGTTTTAATGGTTTCTCTGCTTGAACACACTTGATTCAGTGGTTGAATCACCTGTGCAGCAGCTCATCAGGTGCTGCAGAAGCCTGATTGAAATCAGGTGTGCTGAAACAGAGTTAAAACTAAACCGTGCTGGATCCTGTCTCACTCATGCTGTTACGCTGAAACAGATTTCCTTCTCAGCCGGCTGGGGGGTTGTCCGTTTTTCTCATTTCAAAAGAGCTAAAGAAGGTTGTAGTTACTGTGTACAATCCGCCAGCCCACACCAGCTAAAGCCTGAGTCATGCTTCTCTGTCAGCTCCAACAGGGAGAGACACGCACGCACGGGCGGAGATGTTTTGCCCTCATACTTCTCTGTCTCCTGGGGAGTGTTGTAAAGCAATTCCCCGCCAGGACACCAGAGGGCGTAGCGCTGTTCTGTGGTATCCTGTCATGTATCAGTCCAAGATAGTGTGTTTATATTGTGTTTTTTGTATATAAGAGACTTTTTAACACGGACAAATTTGTCTCTCATTGTCCTCCACCTTTTCATGCGCTCGCCACCTCTAAACCCACATTTCCTGTCAATTCTCTTCTGGCTCTTGGAGGGTGCAGACGCTTTTTGTCCTCCTCTCCTCCATATCTTATCCTCAAGGCCCTTTGTCTGTCTCTGTGTTCTGGGTGCATGGCTGCTTCTGCATTTTTCTGGAAACTGAAATACATTTAAAATGGATCTCGTCAGCTGGTCTCTCAACGCAATTGATAAAATTTTTTCAACAATGAGAACGGGAGAAGGGGCTCCCGGATGTCCTGCCGGGACAGACCCAGTTGAACACATCATGGACTTCTGGAAACAGTGAAACTTGATCTGTTTATCTCAGCTGTCTGTGGAGGACTCTGAAGACGTGTGGATATTCGTGGTGTTGGTGTCAGGTTTCCTGCTCATTGGCCTTGGAGGCTACCTGGCTTATCGGAAAATTAACGAGCTGTCGGGGAATATCGGCCTGATCCCAGAGCTCAGAGATGGTTTGCAGCATGCTGTGAATTCACAGACTCAAATAATTGTCGAGATGAATCGTAAGCTTGGGACTTTGGCGGAGATTCATTCTTTGGCACAAAAGATGGATGCCATCAAGGAGAGAGTGGACAAATCAGCACGGATTGGGATAGATTCACATCCATTACTATTGGGATTCTGAGAGGTTGAGGACCAACAACAAACTCTAAGACAGAGAGGAAATTATCTGTCTGGCCCCAAAACAATTTCTAATCAGAATCTGACGCCCTTGAGCCTGCAAGGCTCCAACGAAAACTCCCCCCTCAGAAGATATGTGGAATGTGCCGTCGCTATGGCAACTCAACTCTGCTTCCTTTCCCAGCCTGGGCGGGACAGCAGGAAGGCTGCTGAAACGTTCCAGGGTCACTACAACCCTCCAACCCTAAATGCTCCCTCCCCTATCCACACTGAGGTGACATGCGCTGCTTACCGTGGCTGCAGGAACTGAAGTTGGGATAGTCCCAACCCATCACCCCTCCTAGTGGACACTTATGTTGTGCTGTCTGAAGTCTGTTGCATTTCTGTCTGAGGTGTTTTTTTTTTTTTTTTTTTTTTTTTTTTTTTTTGCAGAGCAAAACTGCCCTCCCTATGGAGGGAAACTCTGAAGTGTCTTTTTTCCCTCCACCTGCACCAACCCTCATCTAACCCTCTTATCTCTATTAAGGTAACGCAACTCAGGGTTGCGAATGACCACAGTCACCAATTCTTGTCATGTGTCTTGCCCATGTATGTCTGATCTCTGAAATGTGTGTACTGAAACTCTAATTTCCCTCTGGGATTAATAAAGTATCTTTGATTGATTGATTTCCGTACACAAATAAAACGCTTGCTGCGCATCTTTTCACTCCTCCAGTCACGGGGGCATTAAACCTTCTTTCCGGAGTATTTCTCTTATCCGATGGCACCATCTAGTGGCTGACAAACATATCACACAAAAGTCTATTCCTCTGTTTGTTTAAGATGGTGACTTCACGTTTCTGTTGATAAATGTGCTTCTGTAGCCGACAAACAGCTAAAACACGTTTTTTTTACTTATTTTTCTCATGTCATGCTGTGTTCTCAGGTATTTATATTTTAGAGACTTACTTGTCTGTGAAAAGTTCTTCAACTCTGCATCAAATGAGGTATTCCTTAAATTTGAAGCAAGTAAGCAGCAGTCTAACACTATTGGTTAGTTCTGGTGGGCGCTCAGTTTCCTATTGCACGGAGCTCTGCGGGGCAGGGGGCGTGGTTAGCAAAAAAAAAAAGATGTATCGCTTACATTTTATCACAGTACGTGATGAGATAATCCCTTTTATGGATTTCAGAAAAATCATACATCATTTCTGAAAGGGGAAGACTCTAGAAAGCAGTTCATATTTATAGAATTTTTCGCAAGGTTTTCTTCAAGCTTCTCCGTGTCTGCCGCTAGTTATCCTCGGCTCTCTTTATGTTTTTGAGGGCGCAATGGTGGCGGTGTAGATGACATAGTGCGAGCCACATGTGCAGAAGAAAAAAAGTCACACACAGGTGGAGTCGGAACCCGATGTGACAGCCTTCTCTGACAGTTCTTCCACAGGATCAGGATCACACCTGTCAAGTCTCCTGTTTTGGGCTGGAAACTGTTTTAAAAACTAAATTATTTTACTCCTTATTCCCACCATCTTTCCGAATTATTTTTCACCAAAAATGTTGGTAATTAGTTCAATCATGGAGAACCCCATCCCTCCCTTTATGGGACGCTCCAGCAGCACCTCCTTCTCCCGTTCTCAGGCTCTCCTGTATTTTTTTTTTACTTGACAGGACGTCTAAACAGACTCCTGGATCCTTCTGTCAGCGCTTCTCCTCAGGAACGTCAACACACGACGCTCACCTCCACTAACCCAGTGACGTAAAAGACTGATTTAATGCGGCATGCCCGTTCAGACTTTTTCAAATACATCAGATATGTATCAGAATCAGTACCACTTATGAAAGTGACATGGATCAGATTTTTAAAAAATCGGAACTGTGCTGTTTAGATTGTCATTAAAAAACAGATATTGGTCGCATGTGGGGAAAAGTATCGGATTTCGTTGCCTGCAGTGCGAACGTAGCTTTTTAGACAAATAGTCATGCCACTTTTTTTCATTACGAACAACTCAATATTACAGTTGAAGAAGAAGAAGAAAATATCATTTCTATAGCGCCTCTCAAGATAAAAATCACGAGGCGCTTTACAAAAGCAAAAAATGTAAAAATATAAAAAAGCATTTAGAAAATTATTAAAAATAAATTCAAAATGAGCAAAAAATTGACAATTGTGATAAAAAAAATGTTAAGAAAGAGAGAGTGAAAAGGAACGAGGGAAATCAGTGGATCCTGAGGAAGGTGGAATAGGTGGGGAGAGCAGAATAAAGAGAGAGTGGTGAAGAAGGTCATACAAAAGCCAGCTTGAACAAGTGAGTCTTCAGCTGCTTTTTAAAGGAGACCACTGAGTCCATTGATCTCGGTGGGAGAGAGTTCCAGAGTCTGGGGGCCACAGAAGCAGATAATCTGTCACCTTTGACCTTTAGCCTGGTGCTGCACAACCAGTGGGCTTTGATCACTGGACCTCAGGGACCTGCTGGGGGTGTAGGGACTGAGAAGATCACCAATGTAAGATGGTGCTTGTCCATGTAAGGCCCTATAGACCAGAACCAGGATCTTGAAATGAACCCTGAAGTTGCCTGGCAGCCAGTGAAGCTGGAGGAGAAGCGGGGTGATGTGGGTGTGTTTGGAGGACTTGGTCAGAAGCCGAGCACAGGCGTTCTGAACCACCTGTAGACGGTTCAGGGAGGTTCTGCTCAGACACGTGAAAAGAGAGTTACAGTAGTCTAAGCGTGAGGAGATGAAGGTGTGGAGAACAGGCTCGAGTTCAGAGCGAGACAGAATGGGACTCAGCTTAGCAATGTTCCTGAGATGGAAGAAGGAGGAGTGAACAAGAGAGCTGACATGAGAATCCAGGGTGAGAGCTGGGTCAAAGGTCACGCCAAGATTCCTGATGGAAGGTTTGGTGTGGGAAGCAAGCTGACCAAGAGAGTCTCTGACTTTGGGAACCAGCTTGTCTGGGGGCACAGATAAGGATTCTCTTTGAGAATATCTACCTATCAGCTTACTGTGTTTGACTTGTCTTCACTTGTCTTCTAGAAGCTTCTGGTCCTGAGCCATAACTGGCAACAGCCATGAAACTAGGCTGCAATACCCAAATTTGACCACAGGATGTCGTTCTTACTTTATGCTTACGTAATGCACAATTAAGGAAGACAACTTTATTGAAGTGAATTGCATGAACAGGACCAAAAAGTCTTTTTTTTTTTGGCCTTTTAAAATATTGAAAGAAATCTACTGAGCATAGCTTTTTTTCTTTGTTCATTTTCATTGTGGTCATTCTGGCTAGCAACACATTTTTTTACCATTTTCCCAGCCACCAAAACAAAATCTAATTTGCAAGGTGAGACTAGAAACGTATTAACATTAAGCGACGCACTACAAAGAAAAATGAAATACACAGTTTTTTTCTTCCAGATCCTTGTTTCAGTAAAAGAAAATTACCATGCTAAGCACCGACGAAGGTGCAGAGGGGTGATGTCTCCAGATGAAATTAAGATTGATTTTATAAAAACAAATAATCTAAAGGCTAACCTTAATCAATAGTAACTGTTTAGTACAAGGTTTTATTAGCCTCTGGGCCATTCGGTCTCTGCTCAGCACATCGTTACATTTGCTGTTCTTCTTGTTGGATCATATTTTCCAGTTAGGGTAGATTTGTGATCATTAAATGTTAATTATATGGCAGCAAGGTCAAAATGAAAGGAATTATTGAAGCTTCAGATGAAGCCTGAGTCTGAGACATCAGCTGACGTCTGAGTGTGTGCGATTCTAACCATTCATTCATGTGAGATCATTGTGTTGATTTGATTTTGTTTAGTTTTTACCACAAATGTCTAATTAAAACTGCTGTTTGTGCTTAAATCGGTACTGTAAGACAAGTCACCAACCTGGTTTGTCTTTTTCTATGCTCAGCTCACTCTTGTCACAAATAACGGATGGCTGAAAGTCACTTGTGGCTTTTGGTGGCAAAAACTTTTCAAGTCTGCACATCCCAGTCGGCCCCTTACAGCTGTCGGCTCTTTGATCCACCACGGACTTTAAGTCCACCGAGGCAGCCAGTGGGTTGGAGCTTGAAAGGGAAGTACAACTCAACTGCACTTCTCTGTGATTCTTCCCATGTGGCCCGTTTTTAATATGCATGAATCAAACTATGACCTGACAGCGTTGCCGCTAAAGGTATCACACACCACCAGCATGAGTACGTGTTATACCACTTGAGAGCACGGGCTTACTGCTTTGATCTTGTTGGCTTGAGAGCGATCTGCTACAGCTGGTGCACTGGCAAGCTGTCTTCTGCCAACAGTGTGAATGAAGCTGCTTTACATCTTGACCTCCCTCCGAAAAAAGGATGTCCGTCCTACTGTCCTAGCAAGGGTGTGTGTATTTTTATCATCAGTAAGTCACACAGATTTCTTGCCCCCATAAAATGAACCCTAAAATAAAGATGTTCTCTTTTGCAGTCAGTCCAGATATGTAAATGATACAAGGAGACATGAAGAAAACTTAAAATAAATGTACCGTTACTAAAAGGTTGTGTATACAAAGAAAGGCAACTTATTGGCCCATGTCCAACTGTTATAAAATGGTAAAATTAGCAAAGTTCTAGAAACCAGAAATAAGTACATGGACCTTCCTGGAAGCATATATGCTTCCAGGAAGGTCCATGTGCTTGCGAGTCAATAGATTTTCTTTGGAACCTTGCACCTTCTTTCCACCGGACGTGAAAAAGTCGACATTTAGCCAATAGCTAAAACTTTCCACCAGCTGCGAGGCACCAGAAGCATAAAGATGCCTTGCTCACGTTTCAAGTCTATTTTTCGCATGCTGTGCTTCAAAAACATGTCAAACTCTGCAGTTCAGATTAGGCCAGATAAGTAATCAAACAAGAAAGCAGTGAACAACATCCTCAAACTTTCAAAATAAAGGCCAGGTTTCCAGTTAACCGGTAACACATGTACGTCACTTCCTGTAAAACCTTCGTAGCAGAGATAAACAGAACAGAAAATAAACCAGACCTTTTCAGATAGATGCAGCCGTATTTCTTCTTGCCCGTTATCGTGTGAACTTGCGAAAACACGCATGGTGTTGCAAATCTCCTGTGGTTTTGCGACCTTGCTGGACCAGCTGCGCTTTAGCTTTTGTTTTGGATCTGAAACGCTCCCGGTTGAAAGGAAGATTGCAGGTAAAACATCTCTATTTCGTTATGCTGCTCATGCGTCTGGTGGAAAGGAGGGTTGGTGATGTATGGCAAGCGGTGACATCTGAGTCATGATCAAAACTCAACGGGAACCCGATGTATTTTTGATTTCCAAATTATTTATTTTGTCTCAGACTGAAATTTAAAGTTTTCTATGTTTTCAGGAAAGCCAAAAAGGCAAAAGTTGGTTTGTTATATTTGGTTTTTGGAATTTCAAATAACTCAAAACAATCTGGTGTCAAATTTTTGTTTCCTTATTTCCAAACATAAATCTGTTAACAGGCAACATAGACCATGGAAGTGAGGAAAGCCACAACAGGTAAATTAAACTCTTGCAACAGTTTTAATATCTTACACGTCCTCATTGACACAATGGTTGAACAATGTGCCCCAAAACACATTTCTCCATATTCAGCCATTCAGACATGAAAATCATCAACTAGATGGGGTCAAACAACGATTTCTGCTTACATACAGCGGGTGTGGCAGAAACCACAGACTATGGTTCAGTTTTCTTACACACCCACCAACTACCCTGTGACTACCTCTTTTTCTGACCCAAAGGTATAACAGCAGTGGATCCACTCCACCTTATTCTGTGTTTGTTACTTCACATACGACTCCGAAATGCCTTGCCTTGACCAGAGTAACAACCTATACCGTGATCATGTTTAAATTGGCTGCAATCACTTCTAAACACTACAGTGGAAAAAATGTTGACCCTCTTTCATCCTTTACCTCACACATTCCACAGTTTCCTTCATAGTTGTATTTTTTCTGTATTTTATTTTCTTTCATTGCCAATATTTCCCTCCTCTAATCTCAGCATCTCCCCCTCTTTCATCACTACGCCGTTTCGCTTGACTTTTTCTTTTCTTGTTCCTCAGAGTATTACTGAATAGTCAACAGCACCTGATGAGCAGCTGAAACGCTGCCCGGTGTCTTAAGTGATAAACAGTAAAATTAAGTCTTAAAGGCAGCTCTTTGGACCCCCCTCCTCCTTTTTCCTCATTCTACCTAACCAATACCAAATTTCTGACCATTGTTGGATGATCTGCTGATACAATACAGCTCAGACTCATTGCTGCAGATTCCTGTTTTCACACCGTCATGGTGAAACACCATTCCTAACTCCTACAGTGAAACCCTATGATGAGTCAGTAATGGAGAAAAGAATACGGCATGGATTTCTAGTCGTACAGTTTTTTTAAGGCACGTCTGTGCAGCAGAACCTGCATGTCTCCACACAAATTATAAAATAAGATCTGACAGCTGGTGGGATGGAATATGAAAAGAAATGCATTCACCTCTCCTGAATGGTTCCTACAGATCAAGTCCTGAAGACATCTACAACAAATACAGCAGGCCTCAGAGAAGCCATTTGATTTTAGGCTAAAATAATCCCTATATGGACATCTCCCCACCAATAATCCCATGACCCAATGGCTGTTTGCCAAAATCATCCTTTACATTTGTGTTTACTCAGTTTCAACAAATAGTCGTCTTTTGAAAATGATTGACAAGATGTATAAAAAATGTCCATCTCTGGGAGCTGCAACCTCATCTCCTCATGTTGGACTGTGGGCAGACTGAACACTAAAACGGCTCCGTATCCCATCTGGATCTACAGAGAAGTGTTACACGAGGATGTCAACCTATGCTAGCTGACAGGCATGTGGTGAATATCTTCTATGCGATGCTTATGGCATCGTTTTTGCTTTACTTTCCATTAATTTCCTGTATTTTTCAATATTTTAACTGGATTTAGATTCACTAAACTTTTGTAGAATATTCACATCTCTTTCAGACAACAGCAGGTGTTATGTTATATTGACTTATACACTGATCTGATCAAAATTTGAACCTTTTCCTGCTGAAATCATTGTCAAACATGTTCATGGTTATTAGCAGTAGTGCAGTGAATAGTCCTGTCAGGTTTAGAATCAGATCAATGCCAGGATCTATTCGTAAAATCTATTTGAATCAGACTTTTGACTCAGAAAGTCCAAGAATCCTGACCAGCCAACATCAAAGTCGTTTAGCAGTTAGGGAATTAGTTGCACATGTACGATAATATCACAAGTTCTATTAAAACAAACAAATAAACAAAATGTGAATGCATAGAATTGCAGAAAACCCTGTTGCTTGGCTCATAGTGTTAATGATAATGAGCAGCTCTGTTCAGGTCTTACCAAAGACTTTAAGATGGGTCCCAACGCCTCCATGCTTGACTCTCAACTTCAAGGGGTTGGATTTTTTTTTGGGGGGGGGGGGGGGGGGTCAGACCACCAAATTGTGCCCAAGCACTGCCACTGCCGCAGCTCACTGCTCCCCACAGGGATGGGTCAAATGCAGCGCTGTAATTTCACCGTCATGCGACAATGACTTTTACTTTCCTACTGGTTTTCCAACCTGCAAATGAACCATTCATACACTTCATGTCCAGATGTAAAATCAGAGATACAACATCAGGTTTTAGAATATTTTTTTCTAAACCAGGTGGCTCACTGTTAACATTGTTCTTAACCAACGTCGAATATAACATCTGCAAATCGTAGTTTTACAGAGTGCTGAATGTTGTGTTGTTCCTCTTCACTTATGATGGGTACACGTTGTGTGGAATTGCTCCTCTTTCAACCAAAGCTGTTTAACTTCATATGCCAGATGTAATTGTGCATAATGATAGTGCCACTACAGTGTTTCTAAGTGTGAATTATAACATAAAGTGATATATAATTATTTGTAGAAACAAAACAACAAAAACAAACACATCTCGTTGCTACAAGAGCTCAAATTCTCTCCCTGAGATTCTGTTATCAGATTCAAAGTCTAGCTAACTTCTGCCAATATGCCGTCCTGAAAAGAAAAACTATTGTAACTTGGCTATAATACCCTAGATAACTTTGGGTAACTGTCAGATCCATGGGAGTAAATTAAAAGAGTGACTCTTAGAAAAGCCCACCAGGGTTCAGGGGTAGAAATAAATCTGAGGTTGTAAGAATTTGTTGCATTACTTTGCAAAACTTTGCACACACGTTTGATCAATTTGGACGTACATTCATAGATTTGCACTTCCAAGATCCATATGTCCAAACCAAGTGGCAAACTCTAACGGCAAAAAGTGGTGCCAACATGGAAGTGGGAAAAATAGCAGTTCCCCCCTCATCCACTAGGGGCTGCCTCCAGAAAGAAACACGTTCCCATTGACTCCTATGTTAAAAAATGCCACCTTCACAGCAGGAAATGTACACCTCTGTTTATATCTCCACTAATGTCTTCAGATCAAACAGTGACAAATCAGAAATCTTACTTGTTGGAACAAAATCCACCTTATCCAGAGCTGAAAGGTTTTCTTTCGCCTTCAGGTTAAGAGCCTGGGTGTCATCCTTGACAGCACTCTCTCGTTTAAATCACATAACGTCACTCGGTCAGCTTATTTTCACCTTAATCACCTTCGCCCCTCTCTCTCTCACCATTCTGCTTTTATTCTCAACCACAGTTTAGTCACCTCCCCAATCAATTACTTCTAGTTGGTCTACCACCAAAAACCCTCCACAAGCTCCGGTAGGTTCAGAACTCTGATGCACGGGTCATCACCAATGGCGCCCCCAAAATGCTGGCTCCCCCAGCAAAAGCCAGTGTTAATAAATAATTTTACTGTTCACCCAAACCATAAATTGATCTTATTTATTCAAGGCATGATTGTAAAATAAAATTATACAATTTGTGAGTAAATAAATATTCAGAATAAAAAGGAAAAACATGTTTCTGCTGCTCACCATAAAAAAAAGAATTCAACTACAAAAACATTATAAAATAAAATTTGAAATAGCATTTTATATAACTAAAATGTATTTTTCTGAAATGTTTGGTTTGTAAAATTTAAGTTAAATGTTTTTATATATGTACTGTTTTCATTTTAATAAAAACAAATAAAAGAGCAATGCAACACATCGCCGCAGGCTAAACTCTCCCAGAGTTACCACAAGGACCAATTTGGTATGCTACCCCAAAAATGTCTTTGGCCCCATCTGGCCACCCCTATCAAAATTTTCTGGAGGCACCCCTGGTCACCACCAGCACTCCCCCATCCCACCACACCAGTCCGGCCAGTCAGCAACTCCATTGGCTCCCAGTTAGACAACGGATCATTTCATTTCATTTAATTTATTTATAAAGCCCCTTCTGCGACCAATGCAGACACCCAAGGTGCTGAAAACAACACAATAAAAACATAAAACCATCAGAATAAAATATAGCCATTGTAAAACCAACATAAAATCAATTAAAAGAGGAAAATAAAAGCAAAAAATAAAATCCTGAAAAAGATTGAGGCCAGGGCATCGAAATCGGGTAAAATTTGATAATCCTGGAATGACTCGACAAAAAAATTGGTCTTAAGGCGAGTCTTAAAAAACCCCAATGAGGGTGACTGATGCACCACCAAAGGCAACTGGTTCCAAAGTGCAGGTGCCAACACTGAGAACGCATGGGATCGAGTTCAAAGTCTTACTTCTCACTTCCAAAGCTGTTGACAATCTTTCTTTCCCAAATCTATCTGATCTCATTGACATTGTTTCTTCAGTCCGCCCCCTAAGATGGTCTCCCTCTGACCTCCTTACTGTACCATCCTTCCACCTTACCTCCATGAGCCTCAGATCCTTCAGTCTCTCTGCTCCCTGCCTCTGGAATTCTCTGCCACGAGCCACCCGGAACGCTGACTCCCTGCTCATCGTCAAATCTAAACTAAAAACTCACCTTTTCACATACTGTTTATGTTTATGTTTATGTTTTGATTTCTTTAGGGTTTTTATAAGTGATTTGTTTTTGACTGCTTTTAACTTTTAACATGATTTTTATTGTGTTGTTGTACCTTGAGTTCTTTAAAAAGTGCTTTAAAGGAAATGTATTATTATTATTATTATTATTATTATTATTATTATTATTATTATTATTATTATAGAACCATCAGGCACATACTTTAAACCCACCACCTTCCTTCCATGAGAACACAAACGATGTTTGCATGACTACACCTCCACGCTCCTCCACACAGGGAGCAATTCATTATTCAGAAATCTGCCAACAAGTCCAGGAGAGAAGAAGAGGGAGATGAAGAGATCAGCTAAGACAGAATGACAAGCAGGTTGTTTGTTTTCCAAGTAATTAAGGAGACAATAGTGTCTGCTAGAGCTCAGACTTAAGGACGGGGAAACACAGGCAGAAAGAGTTGTAATGATGCTGACGGCTGCGTTGTTTATTCTGTCATTCACGTCAATTTAATCACACTGAGAATCATAGAAAAGGACAGGAAACACTTTAGCGATGAACACGGTTTTATTGGCTTACATGCGAGTTGAATAAATTGGGCAACTGGAAGAAAATCTGTGGAGTAATGTTGGCGTTATGGTTGGATTAAAATAAATCCTCTTTCCTTTGAGGCTTTGGTAAACAGGCTACTACGAGGTCAGCGTTACATTGTGATTCAGTCAGCATAGTAATAATATATCATTATTAATACGAACGTGGCCCTTTTTCAACACAGTTTTAAATGATGGAAACACCATGTTCAGAAATGTGAAACCGTTCGAGTTTGGTAACAGGACTGATTTTCAAAGACAACTCTCATATTTAAAATAACGAACCGCCACAGTTCTTCTCTCTGTTCATCTCTGAGCTCTCTGCACTGAGCACAATCAAATCATTTGGAATGAGTTGAAACAGGTAGCTGAGCGAACGGGATGCAGGTACGACTGTGTGCACTTCTTTGTATCAAAGCGTCTATGCTAATTAGCTGGCTGGAAATGTGAGGTTGAAAAACTCTGGGATCTGTGGGCATTTGGACTACCTTGCTCTGTTGTCCTGGCCAGGTACGGCACTCTGCCAATGCCAGGATCTCTGCCAGGCAGAGTTAGAAATGCAATCCTAGCGCTGCAGCATCGGGCCAGCCACAGCATTAACCCATGGACACTTCTGTACATTGACATTCACAAAATCCATATAGTGCTCTGGATTACGTTGGGATGTTTGATCATTGTTACACGGACTGCATTCAGGAACAACTTTGGGGATAAATAAAGCAAAACATTTGTGAATGAAAGTGGAAAGAGGAGGAGAGGAATGGTTCCTGTAGACAGCGTTTGTGTTTCTACAGTAACTGTTACCAAGGCAGCAAATAAGGATGCTTCCACTGTGAAACTCAGAACCTTTTCTTTTACCTGGGTATTTGTTAATGGTGGGTCGCCAGTGTTCCTTTTAGCTTTATTCCCACTGAGGTCTGAGCCACACGGAAAATTAGGCAACATTTGTTGTTCCAACACATTCTCACACCCAGTATGACGCGTGTGACCAAGCCTCAATATATGACGATTCGGGACGCCCCAGCGCGTCAGGAGACGACGATCAGGGACACGCTGGGTCACGTGGCACCGCTGGCGTCACTGTTTGACACGCGCGGTCACACGGACATTATTTGACTATTTAACCATCCCCTCACCCCAATCCTAACCTTAAGGTCAATAAACTGTGACCTTAAGGTTAGGATTGGAGTGAGGGAAAGGTTAAGTTGTTCACAAGTAGTTCTAATGTCCATCGCACCACCGGCGTCGGATACCGATGCTCTGGGACGCTGTGTCAGCTGTTTGTCCCCGATCGTTGTTTCCTGATGCGCTGGGGCGTCGCGAATTGTCATATATTGACGCTTTGTCCCACGCATCATATTTTGACGCCATGGGTGTGAGAATGGGTTTGTTGTTTGGAAGTGTTGTGGTTTCCAACAAAAAGCATTTTATTTTTTTATATGCAAATGGATAATTAATGGTCAATGGAACTGATGGGGAAAGTCAACCAAACCCACAGCCTGGGCCACACTATCAGCTGTCGCAAAGGGCTGCTCCATGTCACTGTGAGAGCTCTTTCTAGGGTTCTACGACCCCCCCAAGGCGCTTTACAACACATCCAGTCATTCACTCACTGGTGGTGTGAATGTGTGTGTGCTGACAGAAGCAAGGCTGGTGGACACTGGCACCACCGTTCCCTCTGACCACTTCCAACAGGCCCAAGAACAGAGAAACTGAGGCAAACTGCTCGGTCCCTCCGGTTCTTAACTCCTCTGCCACTGTCTAGAGTCGGTAGACATTTTTAATAGAAATGTTGTATTTACAAGGACGTTTTTATAAAATAAAACAAAAAGAGGGGTTTGTGGTTCTGCATGGTCTACGGTACTGCTCAGATATACACAAATGGAATTTAAAAAGCAGGAATCTTTGGAATAAAGAAATCACTCCTGCTCTGATTGTTTATTTTAGATATTCAACATCAGATTTGTTATTGTGGTGCAGCCGGTAAAAACTTACAGGCAGAATGAAGCATCAATGAGCCAGAGACACAAAAATAAAACGGTGAAGCCGTCCAGTCACAAACACCGACAGCCTGTGCCTAATTAAAGTAAAGTTTTTAACAGTGTGTAATGCTGCTCACTGTATCTGAAGACTAAGTCTAATTTATAGTTCTCCATCAGCTCGAGTGTGGAGTCGCATGCACTCACTGACAGAGATGTATTCAGGCCTCTCCGTCACCTGGAAAGTTTTGCCAGGACAACAGAGAGTATTTTCTGGGGTATCCTGCCACCATCACAGTCATCCGGTCTGACACTGTATCTACTGTTGTTTTTACATTGTTTCATTCAGACTTTTTGACACGGACGAACTTGTCCGTCATCCACTCTTCATGTGGTCTAAACCTACCTCTAAACCCACGTTTTTCATGTACTTCCACGAATAAAATGCTCGAACCGTTTCTTTGTGCTCCTTCAGTCACGGGTGATTAAACGTTCATATTTTTTAACTTTTTCCGCGATGCGTTCTACAATCTGTTCCGTGTCTGCCACTAGATTTCTTTAGATTTTTGACCAGTGAAAGGCTTGCAGTCTCGGTCACTTCTGCGAGCCCGTTGGAGCGCCCTTGCGTCGATGCATAATGGCGTTGCGTGCCTTCAAACCCACACAGACGATGAAGTATAAATCAGACTTTACACTGATTTGAGAATAATCCAAATGAAATTATTTCCACGTTTTATCTGTTTTTCTGATTTTCTTCGCTCTGCTTTCTTTTTCTGGCTTCTACTTTCCTCTTCTTCTTGTCTTTTGACTAAACAGTTGTAACTCTGTAATTGGATGTGCAGAGATCCTTAATGAAGCAGCCGATGGCCCTCTGGCTCTCCTGTCTTCCTCTGCTATAAAGAAATGTGCTGACTATGTAACATAGAAATTATTGAGGGAACTTTGGCAAGATCATAAAACTTTCGTCTTGTATGAACAGCAGCGTGGCTGTCGGTGTTGGTTTTGGAATATGTATGTATATCCACACGTACAACCCTTGTTTTGTCAGTATTTGCAACAAGTCATGTTCTCAGAGGTTGAAGGACAATATTCTTATCTGGCTTAAGACTTTAAATAACTGACATTTACAATGAGCTCTAGAATAATCACTCAAATCTGACTTTTTAACGCTAAAAATTCAAAGCACAAGTTTCCGCATTTGTAATTTCCCATTTGGAATTCCAATAGATGCAAATCCATTTAGCTTTGGTAGCAAATGCTAGTCCCACCAGCCCATTAAAAAACTAGTTCATGCCATTTATGTTTTGCAAGTGAGGCTTTATAATTATGGTCACAATGTCATGTCAGTTGGATGTGCTGACATTCATGGTTAATGTGCCTATTCTAAACGGCCTGATGGGTAAAGCCTTTCATGCTGAAATTAAATACTTAACACGATTTGAGTTCTTGTGACAACTTCCCATGTTTCCATCAAAGACTTTTAAAATGCATCTTAATTTCTCACATAAACTGATGGGAAACTGGTTTCCTTGTAATTGTTGTACATATCACATGGTTGGCTAATGGTCATCACAGAAGAAAAGGGGAAAACAGACCAAACGCGTGCCTTTTATTTCAATTTAGAAAACCTTAACAATAAAACACTATTGTAGCTTCAGGTTGGCTAAATGTATTGGGAAATGTTTAATTAAAGGGACTTTACAGAGTTTTGAATTTTTATGCTCGCGATTGCCCCCTCAGGCCAAAAGAGTAATGGCAGCTTCAATATTAGACTCGTGCACGAGGCGCACGTGCTGTACGTGCACACTCCTTAACGAAAATAACAGCTGAGACAGTCTCTTGTGTGTGATGGTGTGTGTGTGTGTGTGTGTGTGTGTGTGTGTGTGTGTGTGTGTGTGTGTGTGTGTGTGTGTGTGTGTGGCCCGGACGACAGGAGAACGCGCAGCTAATTAATTAAATAATGTGGTTCTGTACCTTTCTCTTCAGCACAGCCGACAAAGGTTTATGATGGGTCAGTCCTCCTGCATGCTCAGATCATTCCCTTCCCTTGCTTGAAAAATTGTTCCAAAATGAAAGTTGAACCCACATCTTTTTTATCTGTTGATTCAATTCCGTTCGGCGAGTCTCAAATAAAAATTTGGGCATCTTACTGTAAAAAAATATACCATTAATGTAAAAAATAAACTCTAAATAAACTATGTTCACGACCAGAATCAAACCCAGGTATTCTGCATGGGAGCCAGACATCTTACAAGGTGAGCTACACTCTAGTAACATTTACAGTATCTGTAACATTTATTTCCTTAATGACACCTGACACAACGTCAAACTAAAGAACGGTTCGAAGCAAAAATGGCTATTTTGTTGCTAATTTGCAGGGAATATCTAGAAGAAAGTAGCTAAGGGTCCTCAGAAATGTAGCTAGGTTCATCACTAGGTGTTAGGAACAGTGACAAAGTCGCTGAGTTGGTACTACCTCTCTCTGCTGCTAAAGCTACGGATAGCAAATGCTGCGGGCTATGCCTGAGCGTGAACGCGCATGAAGCAGCCTGCTTGACCCGAGCATCTCTCTTTTTCTGTGATTTTACAGAAAAACAGGCAATCACAGTAAAAATGCCAGGGCTCATTCTACAGGACCAGGGCATTGCAGGAGAATGTATGAAGAAGACATTTATTATTTCTATACATGTTTTGGCTGTCAAACTTCCATAATGCCCCTTCAAATAAATTGCATCAAGAGGCATGTAGTTATGATACCAGTGAGTTTGTGAGGTAGCTGCTGTGCTGGGATTTGTAATTCAACACCAGTAGGCCAAAAGCTCCAGAGTTATGGGCAGCTGTGGCTCAGGAAGTTGAGTGGGTTGTCCAGCAATCAGAACGTTGCAGGTTCGATCCCGGTCTTCAGACAGAGAATGCTACTGTAGTGTCCTTGGGCAATGCACTTAACCCACTGTTCCTGCTGGTGGTGGTTGGAGGGACCGGTGGGGCCTGTGCTCTGCAGGCTCGCCTCTGTCAGCGCGCCCCAGGGCAGCTGTGGCTACATTAAAGCATAAAGAACAATCAGGCCCAGACGTTAAACCCACCAAACCAAACATTTCAGATATTTAACACATAAAAAACATTCACTTATAAAAACATTTGACTTCATAGATATTATGTGTAGTGGAAAATAGTGTATATATTTTTACACTGTAATTAGATCCAGATATTATAATCAGAAGCGGTTGTTTTTATCATCAGGGAGTTTACTTAAACACTTTGTATTGACTGAGAGACAAGAAAAGAGAGGGTTGGGATCGTTTAAGAATCATTAATTTCTATAATTATGAATTCAAACAATCTACCAGGACTAACTCAATGATGGATGCATATGGATTTGAATGTTATAGTGTTGGTGCGTGTGTGTGTGTGTGTGTTCAGAATCTCTAGGCTGCTGTAGGTGGATCTGGTTGTCTGATGTTATGACTACGGACCACGAGGCTTCAGAAGCTTATGACATGAGCCGCCATCTTGTGCCGTGACTACGTACCTATGGAGTCTCCCGCGGTCAGATCAGGAGTGTCAGGTCCTAGAACCCCCTTGGTGCTGGGCTGATGAAACAGTGGTGCAGCACGACAAACCAGTCTACGGATAGCTCCGGCAGTAGCAGCAGATCTCGGCGGGTTCAGCTTTTATTGTGAAGGAACCGTCGTCTTGTTGTTCAAACGACAGAAATTTCCAGCTTGACAGTTCTCAGCTTAAAGAAGAAAATGCATCTGGCCAGGGTGCACTTCTCTTAGCGATGACGAATCGAGAGCTGGTTGAAATGTTGATTCTCAGATGTAACTCCTTTGGAACTCAGATCGAACAGAACTGAGGCTGGGATGAAACTAACTTTAAAATGGCGTTGCCTTGTTTTATATCACTTAGTTGTTTATAAATCTTATTAAACCGGATTGGACAACTTAAGTAAACAGCCCAGATTCTGCCCTACGACAGACGAAAGTTCTGATTGGATGAGGGCAAATGTGTCATGCGTTTCTATGTTATGTTGATCAATCTGTCTGGTGCAGAGTCCTGTTTATTCATTAAACACATGAATCATGACATCTTTATTTCACAGATCAGTCACCTGATTATTATTGATCAACATATATTTTGATTAGCTTTATCACAAATAAAGTACTTTGAATAATTAATGAAAAACGTTCTTCTTCTCTTCTTCTGTCTCTTCTCCTGGAATGTAAACATTCAGAAACAACACTCGACCCTGGCGATTCATGCACGTTGTTACTGTGCAAAGGGGCAGCTGTTGAGGGCAGGCAATTAGGATATTCATAACGCTACATATGGAACGTAACCGGTTTAGAGAACATAAAAGTAAGATCCCAGTTACTTTGATAGTTAACTACTTTTACAATGTAGTAACTGAGTTACCAACTCAATTACTTGTAAATTGTAACTATAACTAATCAATTTTTTAACGTAAGAAGCTCAAAACTGATGTTGGGATAATTGATCTACCTACTTATCAACTTACTGTGTGACTCATCTTTACTTGTCCTCTTCTGGTGCTGATCTGTAACTGGCAACAGCCGTAAAACTTCATTCCTACATATTGCACCTTTAACAGCCAAAACACTGCAGAAGGATGGTGGTATAGAGTGCTCTGACCAAAGAGAGGCTTAAATGCAAACTAAACACAAACAGAGGGCAGAAAATAATGGCCATGCCAGTAGAAGCAGATATCCTCTCATCATTACAGTGAAACACAGGTATCAGGTGGGATTCAACCACCTGTAATGACATGCTAAGCTTTGTGCTTGGTTTTCCTTTGAAGGAGTATCTAAGTAGACATGCTGTCTGGAATGTTTTGGCCCGATTACAAAACTGTAAGGTGGACCGTTTTACTGAAAAACGCTCTTTGGCCTTGGTTTTTCCTGCAAATACGCAACAGATGCTGTTGAAGACAACCTATTCTGCAAATGTAGACAAAGTCAGCTAATTGCTGGTCAAACTACTCTAACCTGGACATCCTTCCTTCGTATTGGCTCCTTTGAACATTTGGTTAGTTGGGTTGACAACTTTGCTAAAATTTCACAGATTCAATAAATATTTAAACACAAAATTGCCTTTTTATGCCAATATTTGTAACTAGACAATACCCTAGATTTCTTCTTTGTCAGAGAAATCTCCCCATAGACGTCATTATTCAGGCTACTAAAGGAAAACTGCCAGACAAACAAATAGCACCAAATGCAGTACAATCAGGTCGCTGATTATTTTGCCCTGAGTGGGAGGACAACAATGTGTGCACTTCTCATGGAAAGATTAAATCTGTACAGTAAGATGTAAGATGATTTTCATGACTTAATGAAGACGAAATAATAACAAAAACCATATTAACAAGTCTGGAGCTCCCTAGTTGGGATGCTGCCCCCGCGACCCGGACCCGGATAAGCGGAGGAAGACGACGACGACGACATATTAACAAGTGACATGATTGTATAATTAAAATGAACAAAGCATTTTTAATTTGATCAAGTTTGGCTAATTAACAAAACACAAAGTGTTCCTTTAAAAACACGTTTTAAAGACAAAACAGAGAACAGAACGAGCTGTGCTTAAATACCCAATTATCATCTCGGTTTATTTCTCCAAACTGGAATTTTAGCTCGTTTCTGTAAACAGATTCCAACAATTCAGTGTGATTGTGTAACACAAAGGTAGGCACACTGCCCCTCGATCCTTAATGAGCCTGCCTAATGATTTTGGTAATAACAGGCGGGGGGAGGTGAGTTAAAAAAAGAATTAGCACAAGCAATTAGCTCTAAAATACCTCAGCTCACAGAGATGACTGTAATGCTGTGTGCACTCACACAACACTAATTCTTTGGGTTTAACCCCAACATATCCCGTGTTCCCTAGCAGAATTAGCTAAAGACAAAGCAGAGACTTGACCCAAGAAGCACGCTAATTACATCTCATTTTACAAGCTACAGCAGTGAACAAGGCCTTTGCACACGACTGCTGGTTTTAGTCTGAATCCGTCTTACCCTGGGAGCTTTAATTTAACCTGATAACATTTGTTGAAAGGATTTAAATGAGATATACTGTGGTGGACATATCGCTATTAGTTGAATGGTTTCTTAAGAGGGTTACAGCGTGCACACAAGTAAAACGTGTTTTTGGTGTGAACAGTTAAAATCTTGCAAACAAAGGCTTCAACTGTAGCTGATTTGATGCTCCCTGATGTCAGAAATTGGGCAATCAAATGCAAATATTCACAGGAGTGGTCCTGCAACAGCTATGCATTAGCATGTTGGTGGGCGACGTGGCAATAAAACTGGATCATTATGTTTCTATTTTACAACAACAATATCAGTCATGATCTAATCAGAGCTGTGAACGAAAACAGCCGATGCCACTTGAACTCTGTTGACTGTTTTGGGTGAATTCTGTGTCCCGTTGGTGATTAATCCCACTCCAAGCATTTTGTTGAAGTGGTGTTAAGCTTTTCCTGATTCCCAGATGTATTGTTTGGCCTGTTTACATTTACCCACTGTAGCACCACTGTCAAAATCTAAATTAGCGAGCAGCAACAGTGCCCATTCAGATGCATACGTGAAAAAATTAAAAGATAATTACAGCAAGGCGAAAATTGTGCTTATAAAATTTACATTATTCCCATTTGCCAAAAAAACACTGTATACATATATTTATATTGCCAGAAAAATGGAGCTGAGAGCAGGGCTGTGACGGTGGGGGGCAGATGATTGACTCCCGTCAAACTCTGATGCAGCTACGAGCTAACACGGAGCTAACAAGGAGCTAATAGAAGCTACTAACAGAGGCTGAGTAACTCTGCTACCGTCTGCCTTCTAAAGCCTGAGTCATGCTTCTCGATCAGCTCTAAAAGGGAGAGACACACATGCACGGAGACATTTAGCCCTCATACTTCTCCGTCTCCTGGAGAGTGTTGCAAAGCAATTCCCCGCCAGGACACCAGAGGGCATAGCGCTGTTCTGTGGTATCCTGTCATGTATCCGGTCCAAGATAGTGTGTCTATATTGTGTTTTTGTATATAAGAGACTTTATGACACGAACAAATTTGTCTCTCATCCTCCTCCACCTCTAAACCCACGTTTTCTGTCATTTCCGTCCAGTCACGGGGAATTAAACATTCATGTTTTTAGAGTTTTTTCGCGAGGTATTCTTCAAGTTTCTCTGTGTCTGCCTTTAGTTATCCTCAGCTCTCTTTATGTTTTTGAGGGTGCAATGGCGGCGTTGTAGACGACAGCGGTGCCCTGACCAATCACAAGCTTGCATTCTCCGTCTCAACGGACGGATATTTAGAAAAGAGAGCTCGACTCCGTCCGTCCTTGCGGGGGCTCTCCAGCAGGCCCGCAAGGATGAATAATGGCGTTGCGTGTCCCCGCACTGACGCAGGTGGAGAAACATGAATCAGGCTTAAGCTGTATCACTTTTAACTCCTTCAGAAAAGCAGTACGCCATCTGTTGTCCCGGCAGGGAATTGCTTTGCAACTCTCCCCAGAAAACGAATAAATCTGAAAGGAAAGCATCACAGTCAGTTTGTGTGTGTGTGTGTGTGTGTGTGTGTGTGTGTGTGTGTGTGTGTGTGTGACTCTGGAACAGAGCGGACGGTCAACTCGGCTTAACCCAACCCTTTGATCCAGTAACGTGGGTAGGTGATGGGCTAGCGTGGGTTACTGAAGGACAATGATTCTGGGGCTAACCTGTCAGCTGCTGGGTTTCCTACCAAATGTAGGACAGCGATTAGAGCTTTGCTGACGCATCCTTCACAGGAATAATCCCAAAACCAAAGTGTATCCCAACAGGGATAGCTCACAAAGACTTCTCATTTTCCTAATTGTATTATTTTCCTATTTCCAATTCCCCCATTTTCCAATTTTTCCCTCCTGTGCTCCTTATTTTGCTCCCTCCGAAGCGAGATGGGGGTGATGGACTCCTCCATTACATGAATGCTATCAAGGGAGTGGCTAATGAGAATAGATAAAGCTCTATCAGTTAGCTGAACCATTATCATTCCTTATTGTGGCAAAATCTCATTTGACTGTTTTAATTAAACAGTGCTGGCTAAGTAAAAGGCCGCCTCACACTCAGCTTGGCTGAACCCGGGGCACCATGGCGGTTTTCACTTGGCACAGGTAACTTTTAATCATTCTGCCAATGCAGCATGGGACTCAACCTCCACCGTGATGTGTGGGAAGCTTATTAAAAGTCCTTTTCTGCCAGCTGCCCTGACTTGATCTTTTTAAGACATGAAGAAGAGAAGCTCATCTGTTTCAAGGCCTGCTGTACTCTGTAGCATCAGAGAACTGAGGGGAAAATAAGGCGTGGACATATGAGGAAAAAGAAAGTAAAAGTTCAGTAAAGCATAGCAGCAAAACTGGCTTTAATCACCCTCCACCCCCAGATACACACTCACACTTTAAAGTTCTCTAACAAACACTCCCACCTCCACTGCTCTGGAAATGGTCAGGCTGCAAAGAAAATCCAAAATGGTGTGTACTCACCCTTGGAGCATGAAAAGTAGACCTGATAAGGGGAAATGCGATTTCATGATAGGAACGCAAAAAAAAAAAAGAAAAGTCAAACAGAAGAAGAAGAAAGTATCATTTCTATAGCGCCTCTCAAGATAAAAATCACGAGGCGCTTCACAAAACAAAAAATGTAAAAATATAAAAAAGCATTTAGAAAATGTTTAAAAATATATTCAAAATGAGCAAAAATAGGCTATTGTGATTAAAAAAAGTGTTAAGAAAGAGAGCGTGAACAGGAAAGAGGGAAATCAGTGGATCCTGAGGAAGGTGGAATAGGTGGGGAGAGCAGAATAAAGAGAGAGGGGTGAAGAAGGTCCTACAAAAGCCAGCTTGAACAAGTGAGTCTTCAGCTGCTTTTTAAAGGAGACCACTGAGTCCACTGATCTCAGGCTCAGGGGGAGAGAGGTCCAGAGTCTGGGGGCCACAGCAGCAGATGATCTGTCACCTTTGGTCTTTAGCCTGGTGCTGCACAACCAGTAGGCTTTGATCACTGGACCTCGGGGACCTGCTGGGGGTGCAGGAACTGAGAAGATCACCAATGTATGGTGGTGCTTGTCCATGTAAGGTCCTATAGACCAGAACAAGGATCTTGAAATGAACCCTGAAGTTGACTGGCAGCCAGTGAAGCTGGAGGAGAAGCGGGGTGATGTGGGTGTGTTTGGAGGACTTGGTCAGAAGCCGAGCACAGGCGTTCTGAACCACCTGTAGACGGTTCAGGGAGAACCGTCAGAAACAGAAACAGAAATGTAAGAAAAACATCAGCATGCATGTGAAAAGAAACATGGGAACATTTTTAACGAGAGAAACACAGATCATGAGGATGCTCAGGCTTCTGCCTGAAGGAAGGAGGGGAAGTTGTCGGTATCATCTCTGCTCTGGTTCTGGTTTGAAATGTTCTTTAGAAAATGGGGGCTTCTGTTATCAGCAGCTCCCTTTCCAGCCTTCTAATGTCAGGAAGTTTCACACACACCAGGAAAAAGACGCAACCGCAGCAGCAGTCTCTGGCATCTTCATCAAATGGAGATCATTGAAATACTTAGATACCAAACATGTGAGGCTAAGAGGTAAATAGCATAATAGTTACTATGGTGAGTAAAGCAAGGCTAGTTATAGAGGACAAAATGTGAAATGTAATCGCGAACGAAACAAACAAAAGGTCATCTCACGTCATTCCTCAACTCTTGTATTTCTCCAATTATTTCCTCTGCAGCTTGAACAGGTCCGTGAATTTCTGTCTGCACTTGTATCCATCTCCGCAGTGCAGGTCAGAAACCTGCACCTAATGCTTCCAGCCTGGACTCCAGAACAGTTCTGGCTGATTCCTTCATGCAAAGTGAGTGAAAGATCAAAGCATACTGGGTTAAAAACAGGAAACAATGGCACTTGTTTGGGAGTGCGTTCAAGAAACCAACAAAGCTACAAACAGCAGGAGCACAAGCCAAAAAAATAAAACCTGAGTGAGGGGAAATGCAGAAAAGCTTAGAGTCAATGACCGTGTTCGAGATGAGCCAGTTCTGCGCCAATTAGACCAGCGGTGATCGGCGAGCAGTGTATGCCGGTTAAATTTGTGTCCGAATTGACGCCGACTTGCTCTGACGTCATGCATACGTAGGCAACGATAACCTCGTGAGATCGAGGCGGCCGCAGATTTTGGAGCAAGGTGCTGCAGTTGCTCTCCACCGACTGAAAAAACCTAGGGCATGATGGGAAACGCCTGGCTCTCACCTGATCTAAGATCTGATTGGTTCATATTTTGACCCAAACATCCGGTGGTAGAACATGAAATGTTAGTTGGTCACATGTATTCTGTTAATCGTGTTACGTTGATGATGACAACTATATAGGTCACAAAGAGAAATGTGTTTTGTGTTCTTTTGTCACGTTTCCTATGAGCACACTAAACCTAACCTTTACTTATTATTACAGTCATGTCTTCATATACAATATATGATATCCACAAGCACGTGAGGATGTGTTTCAGCTGCTAACAGGCACCAGAATTAAAATGGAAAATTAAGCAAGTGTGAATGCTAACGCGACATCTTCATCTAGCGTCACCCCCGAGCTACACATGCAGGAAATTGTGTCCGACTCAAACGCCGGCTTTCAGCCACTCCCCCTGCTGCTTCCGTCTGCTCTCGTCTGTTTTCCAGGCGAGGCGCAGCTCAACTCGAACTCGGCCAATATGAAACTCCAACAAAGGACAGGTGTGCTAATTACTAACTAGGTTCAGGTGAGAAAATCAGAAAACATCGAAGAACTGCGATAAAGATAAATACAGAGAATGAAAAAAGAGCTCATAGATGTAACACACATGAAAATACACACAGCATAACTCACATTACCGTTTTTGTAGCCGTTATTTTAAGAATTCCCATCAACAGAAGTTGATTTAACACATTTTTGATAGAGAAATTCCCATTATTTCTGGTTCCTTTTGTTCACGCTGCTTTCCAGAACAAAAATTCTGCCTAGCTTAAGTGTGAGCATCTGCCTCCTCGTCTTTGTTTATAATTTCTTCCAGGGTGGTGCTCCCCCTATCTAGTCACACTCCTGAATAGACATTCCCCATCACGCGCTCTGCGCTCCTCTGACCAAGGCCTGCTCGCTGTCCCTCGTTCTAGGTGTCGTACTCGCGGGGACCGGGCTTTCTCAGTCCTAGCACCGTCACTCTGGAACCAGTTGCCACCCTCAGTTAGGCTGTCCCCATCTCTGCCAGTCTTTAAGAGTTGCCTAAAAACCCACCTCCTCCGCTTGGCGTTCCCTGAACGTGTTTGAATTTGGCCATCTTTTATGTTGATTTTATTTCCCTGTTTTCATTGGTTCACTCTATCCCTTGTTTTACCCGTTTGTCTTCTACTAGAATGTTTTACCTTTTTTTGTAATTTGTAATTTGAATTGCTTTTCTTTTCGATTTATTCACTATATTTAACTTTCTCATGTACCATGTTCAGCACATTGGGCTTCCCGACAGGGTTGCGGAAGGCGCTTTATAAATAAAGCTTTGATTGATTGCCTATAGCAGTGAGCTAGATTAATAAACAAAACCACACGTCTAACCTTTTCAAAACTAGTATCTCACTGCAATCGGTTAGCTTCCACTAGCCGAGACGCTCTCTGCTGTTTCCTGGATGCTAAACCAACAGCAGCATTCCCTGTCGTGAGTCAAGATGGGAGTCCATGAATGTTAAGTGACAGTGTGACAGAAATCTGTCAGGCTTTTCTAATCCTAGAATTCATAAAACTCAGATCGCTTCCCGAGTGATTGAGTCTTGAGCAGAACTTCGGAGTGGCCAATCCAGAGGAAACTCTTTGAACCACCAAATCTTTTGACAAGTTGTCAAAACCTGTTTGCATGCTGCAAAGCTGACACAGCTACGACTCCTTAAGAGTCCATCCGTTTGAGACGCAAAACAAGTCCACCTGTTTGTTGTGACCTGGAGATGACCCTGGACTGACCTGGTCGAATTGTGGTTAATCTACGACCCTCAATGCCTTGGGGTCACCCGACCCCCCCGACATCTCGGATCCAAAAGAAGGTCTCCAAGGGTACGTAGACGTGACAAGATTGCGTCTGATGTTGTTTTATTAATAATCAACTTTCTAGTTTATGGCAGACAACAAATTCTTTTACACCCAGAACTCACAGTTTCTTCCAAATACAAATGTTCTGATAAACATCACATTCCATCACACATCGTTATTCATAGCTTGTCATGTATTATGGGCTCGACACACGGGAGGCGACAAACAGCCGCGATCAGCGAAATTTGTCGCTGTCGCTTTTATGACCTGTCACACGGGAGGCGATCCGTGGCAGCGGCCAGCGGCAAAGCCGTCTACGCATTCTGTTCCATGGCGAAATTGAAACTTCCGTTGTTCTGTTTGGCTGTGTCAGGTTGGAGGGAATTAAGGTTATTTAAGCGGTTCAGAGTTAATAAAGTGGTAGATATGATGTTTCACAAGTTGCTGCTAAAGTTATGTGAAATCTTACTTGTGATTTTACAATATAAAACATAATAATAATCAACTTCTCCCCCATGTTTGCTCGGAGATGTACGGAGCATCCTGCCCGCTCATTGGTCAGTGAATGAAACCTCCGTTGATTGGTCCTCGCCCGAGCGACAGCGATGAAAAGTTGAAAATGTTTCAACTTTCTGGGATTGCGTCGCTGGGTCGTGCGTGCACCACACGTGCACGAGTGCAAACTTTCACATGCACGTTTTTCGCGTTTCGCTTAGCAGGAGAGAGACCCGCGATTATCGCTTTGTCGCGCATGTCTCATTGAAAATGGAGGAGAGGCGATGTCGCCTCCCGTGTGTCGAGCCCATTATAATTAGTCTAGAAAATAAAGTTTATTTTTAATTATATGCTGACTCTGTCTGAATTAATACGAAGTGTGTTTATGGTCCCTGAATAAGCAAATAATCCAAAATTCTTCTGGTTAAACATTCAAAGGTTGATATTCTATATTTACATAGAATCATCACATCTTATTGGTCATAATTTAACCCCCATTTCCTCTAAATAATCTCATGCAACAACTGTCTGTTTTCTATCAGAAGCTAATGCAGGAGACTGGTGTAGGAGACCATTTTCATGTTCAGCCTACATGAAAAACTCAGAGTGACCGATTACTAGGGCTGTAGCGAAGCCTCAACGAAGTCGACGGCTAGATTCTAAAAATTTGTCGACGTCAGATCCGGAAGTCGACGCACCGCGCCCACTTGTTGCATCCCCAGGAGTTTGTAAATAGAGGAGGAATCTGCCTGTTTTTCCTGTAGTTCGCCCTCTTCTCCGCCTTCACTAACATCTCCGCCAAATACCGAAGACCCGGAACAACGTCCGTCCACTACTAGATTATTTTCCTGTTTTGCCCCTTCGTCTCCCGGCAACGGACAACAACTTCCGGGGTCAGACGCGCTGCTTCGTGTCTATCGCAGATGTAGAAAATCACCGGGAGCGTTTCTCCCTTCATTAAGGAGCTTCTTTCAGACATGAGGAGAGCTGTTTTGGTGGTATCAGTCTCTCCTCCGTGCTGGTCTGTTTGCTGCTGGGTGTTTTTGGTTTATTTAAACTTGGTAACTTGAACTTAATGTTGGTAAAGCTACTGTTAGCATCTTCGCTAACAGCTTCTTGCGTTGGGATAAGCTGTTACGTTTTGGTTTAGAGTTAATCTTTTTTGTGGTGTAGATCTCCCTTTTTATTACATTTAGAGTGTTGTGGGTTTTCGGTTTAGTTTAAAATATCACCTTGAGTTTGGTTTAACCCGTAAGACCACTCGCCTCACGCACATAAGTGACCAAAACAAAGCAGCATGGAGACACTCCATCTTCTACCACCTCTCAGGCAGCAGCCTGCACTCCCAAGTTCTACACGTCACCAGAACATAACCAACCGCAACACAATAAAAGCAGTGTTATACAAAATGGAAGGCCTGTAGTGTTTATTCTCTTACAGTAAGAATTTATCAATTTTTTTGAGGAATTTATTTGAGTTTTTCTGGTTTTTGTTAACTGTGCAATAGAAAAATAATCATTAGATTAATTTTCTAAATAGTCATTAGAATAGAAGACTATTCGATAAAATAATCATCAGAATAATCATTTTAAAAATAATCGTTTACCCCCAGCCCTACCGATTACTAAGTAAAAATGGTAAAAAATGGTTTCTCAGTGAAGCTCCTATTTCAAAACTGTTTATTTTTTAGAGTTCAAATCAAACTCAAAAGTGTTTCAGAGTGAACATCACCCTGGTCTTGCAGGGCTGCCGGCCCTCAATGAAAAGATCAAAGGTGTTAAATAACTCGTCCTACTACTGCTGTCAATGGGTTTATTTGCCCATGCCACTGAGACGTCTCCTTCATTAGCCTCAGTGAAATGTCAATCACTGGGTGTGAGTGTGAATGAGTGTCCCTACTAAGCAGACACGCGTCGAGCCTCTGAAGTGCTGCAACTGGTCACTGGCTAAGCATTACAGCTGAGCTTCAGACATCAGGTTTTAGAGTCTTCCTGTTAGTGAGGAGGTGTGTATAGAAGGCAAATGACGCTAAGATGATAGGCGTTGTTAGTTGATTAGTTGCCTGCAGGATTAACAGGAGAGGATGTGCAAAAGTCTCCGCTGCGTTGAAATTCACTAATCTGCAGCGGGTCAAAAACACAACATTCACTTTCATTTATCACCTATTTTGCCTAAAAGCTTTCACATCTCCGTAGGATTTCCTCTCTTTGATGCAATGTCTTCTTTGCATGTTTTGCAAGTTGCTCTGTTGTCATCTTTTCTTGTAAAGAATGATTCCCAGGAAATTAAACAGTGAGTTTTCGATTGCCACCCCTGAACACGACTCTACCACTGACTTGGATGTTTTATTTCCATCAAAACCATAAGCCTGGAGCACCTTTTGCTTTGTGATTAAGTTGCTAATGCTAATGGTTAGCTTCTACTAGTTGAGATGTTCTCTGCTGATTCCTGAACGCTAAACCAACAACAGCCTTCCCCGTCCCAAACCAAGATGGGTGAGTCCATGAATGTTAGTGACAGTGTGCCGTAGATCTGTCAGAATTTTCTAATCCTAGAGTTTCACCGTCTGTTTGCTATCAGAATCTAATGCAGGAGGCAGGTGTAGGAGACTATTTTCATGTTCGGCCTGCATGAAAAACTCAGTGTGATCGAATATAAATCAGAAATAATAATTAAGAATGTTTTTTCTGTGAACCACACCATTCCTTCAAATGATAATCAGTAATTAATTATTACTCTCTCGCTTTTAGAGAAGTACTTGTACCAAAGTAAATACTGCATACGATCAGTAAGAAACTGACTAATTCAGTTGTTCAATCTGTTTTTTTTTTTTTTTTTTTTTTTGGTAAATGTCATGAAACCAGATAAGTGTTTGAATCCATTGTCCGCAAGAACTGCGGTCCTCGAATACGTCTCATTCTGAATGAAAGCCTGAAGGTTCAAAAATACTTTTTTTAAAGAATTGATTAAAATGGCGTCTATCTGGTGGCTGCTGTTAGACATTCTGATCGAGCATTAAAAGGTTATCAGATATTGACCAACCTGAAAGCTGACATTTCCTGGGCAAAGTCCTGCAGTGTGTGAAATACCAGCAGCATATTTATTAGCAATATTATATATTCAGGGTGAGGGTGCATCGTTAAGGCTTTTTTCATTCACATTCAAGTCAGCAACATTCGTTCCCGTTGGCTTTATGAAATGCATTTTGAGACCATGCTTGGCTTTGTTTCTGCAGCGGTTTCATTGAACAGGACACAATAGGCAGAACTCGTTTTAAGGCCTTGCTTTTCAAAGGCTTCCACCAGCAGATGTTCTGAACTGTCCTTTAGCTGTTGCTAGGCAACAAGGAACAGTAGAAGTACTGTAATTAGGTAACTTATGGGGAAAAATAAAAACTTAGCATCTATTTCAGGTGCAGCGTGACACCTTTTTTTATGACTGAACACTTGTTTCTAAACATCGTGCCTTAAAACATGTTTTCTCCATTTTCATAACAGAACATTGAACTTGCATTTCACCTGATTGCATGGACGTAATTTTGGGGGGGGGGCACAGGGGGGACATGCACCCCCCCCCCCCCAACTTTTTCCAAAGTCAAGTTTTGACCCCTGCACTTTTTACCATCCAGAAACAATATTAAGATATATTAAATGGACACTGATTGAGCTCTAGGACCAAGCGGAAAACAACTGTTTGTGTTGAAGCCTGTTTCCCATTAGAGCATTCTGTAAAGATACCCCCACCCCCGTGTCTCCCCCTTTTAAAGTGAAAATTACGTCCATGCCTGATTGGACAATAGAACTTTGCTTTTAAAAGAAAAAAAAAGATAAAACTGGGTGATTTTTTTTATTTTTTGCTCTAAGCCCGTCAAAAAGTGGCTATTTTCAATTCCAAGTGCAGGTGCTTCCTCAATAAAAGCGGGGCGACACAAGTGGCTAAATGAGAGGTGCCTGGAGCGCAAAAGCAGAATGCAAAGTGCTTCAAACTCATTCAAAACAACCCCCCCCCCCCACACACACACACACACACACACTGCTAGAAATGCCTCATGTATGATTATAGCCCAAAGGCACAACATGCCAAATTTAAACTTAATTGTGCCAAAGAGGACATTCATGTCATTGCTCTGCTAAAATCTCAACCCTCAAATTTGGGAAATGCATGTCATCGAAGTGTTTTTATCTGCAAACCATCAATGTGACATGCCTAATTTAGTCAAAGCTGTAAGCTAATGTGTTAGTGTTCATTACAGCACAAAGGCTTTAGGTTTGCACATCAGGAGACAGAAAATCAATTCTTATTCATACTCACGTGTTTTGCTGAGTGTTTGTTTTAAAAAAATGAAACATTTGATTCACTATGTAACGTCCAGAAAGGTTCAATTTTCACCTACATATTGCTACACAAGGTCCGGTCACCTACAGACCTAATTCCACTATCTGAGTGGAGTTTCTTTCCTGTCTTCTAAAGCCCAAAAGATTCTGCAGCCCTTGTTGAAATTTCGGGGAACAAGATGTGAGCCTATGTTCACAAACAAAGCCTTCTTTTGATAAGACCGCAGGATTGCTCACTCTCATGAAAGAAGAACATTTACAACTCATAAGTTAAATAATCATTCAACCATATTATTGATGTATATGATTGATATACATGATTATTTAACTTATTATGAGTTGCAAAAGTTCTTCTTTCATGAGAGTGAGCAGTCCTAGATCAGATGGACGTACTTATGTTTATTTAGAAAAATTATGTACTTGCATCTTGTTTGACGGAGTACGGCGGACTGCCCCACTGACTGACATCTGTCGTGTGGAGTGTGTCATGTTGTTTTTTATACAGTAGCATGCAGAGGCAGGCTGAAAGACAATCATAGAACCCGCCCCATGACTGAGAACCACCAATGGGACCCTGGCCAGACCATATATTCTCATATATAAGGTGGCTTGCCAGGCTAGTAGACCTCCTTAATTTCTTTGTACTTTTTCTTTCTGGAAAGGGTTGTCTTTGAGGCTCTCTTGAAGTAGTTTTGTAGCTTCTTTTTGACTTAGTTCTTGTACATGGCTATCACAGAATTACTTCTGCTTTCGACGCAACTTGAACAAACAGAACAAAATAATCAAGTACTGGAAAAAAAATAAATTAACAAACCAAATAGAAACAAAGAAAACATTTGGAAATCCTGCAGAAGCTTTGAAGACACATCAAAAAACAACGTTCACCATCATCATCATCAACTTTATTTATAAAAGCACCTTACAGACATATATCATGTCACCAAGGTGCTGCACAAGACTAAACTAAAAAGATAAATACAAAGAATATATAGGAACCCAATAAACGCTGAAACAAGACAAAAATGTTGGCTGCTTTGGAATTAAAGTAAAAACCAATAAAACAAAGTTTGTAACAAAAAAGTTTGTTTTTTGTGTGTTTATAGACTAAGACCATGTATACACATAACACAGGTTTTTGCAAAATGTTCGCCACTTGGGTCAATAGCATCGTTTATAGAAGGAAAAAAACATCCATCCATGCCCCAACCACATTAGCGCATTGTTAAGCAGAAGCTCGTGTGAAGAATTCCCCAAGTGTGTTCAGGTCTAACCCAAAACCAGCGTTGTCGTCTTTAAGGAAAGCCTTACTTGGACGTGGATTGCTCAGTCTGTCGCTGTGGTTGTGTCCTTGGGCAAGTCACTTAACCCCCCTTGCCTGTGGTCGGAGGGACCGGTGGCACCAGTGCTCGGCAGCCTCGCCTCTGTCAGTGCGCCCCAGGGCAGCTGTGTAGCTCATCCCCACCAGTGTGTGACTGGGTGAACGACTGATTGTGTTGTAAACTGCCTTGGGGGGGTTCCAGGACTCTAGAAGGTGCTATATCTGTCACAACCAGAACTTGGAAAACCCGTGATGACACAGAACACAGTAAAAAGTTCAATAAAAAGTCTTAGGTGTGGCGTTACCCGAAGAGGGCGAGGTAGGAGACAGAGTCGGAGAGGAGGCATGGGTCAAAACCAGATCGGGACAAGTAGGTACAGGGAACAGGCTGGAGACGTGGTAGAAGACAGGCGAGGGTCTTGATGGCAGAGTTCAAGGCAGGGGTCAGACGTGAAAACGAGGTCCGGAGGCTGTGATCAGGCAAGGTAATGGCTGGAAGATTTACTGGCAAAGAGCGTTCAATAATCTGGCAGGGGACTGGTGGCTGGCAGGTGTGTGTCATGAGCAAATGACAGGGACAGGTGAGATGAATGAAGTGGCTGAAGGCTTGATGAGGTGGCAGCAGAGGCAGAGGAGGGTGAAAGACTGGGAGTCATGACAATATCAAATATAGGCCATTTACCATTACCATTTAAAGCCTGGCAAATTTTCATTTTGGTCAGAAGTTGTGATGCCCTGTATCTGCCCGTTAGAATGGATGACAGGCCAAATGGTAAAAACATTGTTGTTTATTTATTTATTTTTTTTCCCGTGTCCTGTCTGGCTGTGAAGCAAACAGAAATGACGTCTGAATGCTGGTGACAAGCCTTACAGGTTCACTCTCAGGTGGAGCATCAAAGCGTCTGCTTTTAATGTCACGCCTGATACTTAAAACTTTGTTATTGTTTTTAAATGCTTTGTAATTCCGACCAGACACGGAGTCAGAGGTGAAGGAGAAAGGAAAAGACAAAAAGAGGGGTGGGGGTCCACAAAAATAAACAATGAACAAGAGTCTGCTTCTAGACCTGCAGATAGAGAGAAGAAAAAAAAGGGACACAACAACAAGACCCAGTTATCACTGTGTCAACTTGATGAATAAATATATAATCAACATTGTTTAACTGATCAATCACACGATTATAAATCACAGTGCATTAAGTGCCCACCATAGCCTTAAGACATGTGTTGAACGTGCCCAAGTCCATACTTATGAGAGCACCATGTGAGCACCTGTGTGTGTACACGCGCTTGTTTATGTAAGGTTTCTCTATAGGAGCATCCAATAGAGAGTGTGAGGGGCCAAAGATCTGCCCCCTAAAGATGTGTAGGAGACGGGGGGAGCTCCAAGTCCCAGAGATCCAGGAGCTGCCCCAGAGCACAGGAACCCCAGGGAGACTGCAACCAGAAAAGCCCCCGCTCCACTCGAGAGGCACAGGGGATCGCCCCAGGGGGCCACAACCAGCAGCCGGCAGAGTCCCGGGAGATATCGGCGGCAAGCCCACAGGACCGCCCGCAGCCTCCCACCCCCTAGCCGGCCGAGCCCGGGACCCAATAACCTGGGACCCAGGGACGACCACCCCCGCCGGGGACCCGGCAGAGCTCAGGGACATCAGACCCCACCGGGCAGCCACTGGGATTGGTCAGGCAGATTCCAAAAATCTTAAATCCCCTGACTCGGGAGCCACGATCCAGGCAGACCAAGGCACCACACCTCACACCAGGTGTGGCATGGAGAGGGGAGACGAAGATCTATATCATCAAAAGAAGTCCCAGAAGAAGGGAGGAGTCAAAGGCCCCACCTGACATATACAGTCATTGACAAACACAGTCACACACTCTTTCCCTCATGCTCACACATGCACATACAACCAAAGTCTTACAAAAATGCACGGCGGACACCCACTCATGCTCCCCATACACACCTTATTCACTCTGGTCCCGGTACTGCTGCACATGGGGTACAACCATCACAGGTTCCAAGAGTTCGACCCTTTCTGCTGGGGTGCTGATAAGCAGGCTCCCCCGCCCAATGCTGAGCACAGCAACCCACCACCCCAGACCCCAACCAGACAGACAGCTCCCCCTCCTAGCCTCGAGCCCCGTGAAGCCAAGCAACAACAGAGGTGTGCTGAGACCCCTAGTCTTCCTCCGTCTGCTCCAATACGGTGTTAGTGCGTGTTCATTGATCCATCTCATATGAAATGATATGAGTTCAGAATTGTCGAAGCTTCACTCGCGCTGGATTTAGAGTTACTTAGCTACAGTTTCCTTCTGTTTCAGTGTTTCTTTTCCACAAGTTTTGTGTACATCAGTGTTCCTTTTGAACCAAATAGGATCCTTCTCATAAACCTTGTATTTGTAACTGGGCAGGCAGCATCAGCCATTATAGCACTCCTCTATTCATCTAAACATCAGCTGCCTGATAATTACACATTTTGAGTAAACTAGGTTCGATTGGTCAAGTCAATAGTCCATCTAATTTTTCACCTGATATTTTCACGTCACCTCCTAAAGTGGGGAGATCAGATGATTCTGCAGATCTGTAGACTCACTGCCCTGGCACTTCCCAGAGTGCTCAAACTGTTTTAATACAAATCTGGCTACTCTTGCCTCAGGGGTGAAGTTAGATGTGGATTTGATGTGATCTCGACATACCTCAGCAGCACTTGAACTCTTACCTGAGATGGACCATTGAAAGCGAGAGTGGAGATGATTGGCCTCGTGTTCACTCTCCACCGAAGCTCTGCATCTTTTTCTTTCCCTCAGCTGTAAAAAATTAGCTTTAAAGAAAGAGACCCTGATTAGTGAGAGGTTGTGAGAGGATAGAAGTAGAGGGATGATGTCGACGAGAGAGGGCGATGGACAGAAAGAGGGGGAGATGGGGGAGGGGAGGAGTGAGGAGCAGAGGAGCGAGGTAACTTTGAGCGGAGATGAGAACTCAAGGATGAAGCCTTTAAAGAAGAGGAGCGTGGGTGGAGGTGGAGATCTGAGGCGGCGTATCAAAGTATGGGTTAAGTGCAGAAATGATTAAGGAAAGGAGGATGAATTGAAAGCAGCAATTAAGAGCATAGGAGACAGAGTTTGGTACGGAGGAGCAGCTGCACTTTAAGTACTGTCGAAGCTCACGTGTACCTCTAAATGTACATTACGGCTCCTAACCTTTATTTAGCTTCTCGGTACATCCAGTCACCGTGTGACATCCCAGAAAGAGTCTGAGTGCATCACTGATGGCACTTTCCCTCTAATCTGTTCAGTCATGTCATGAAGAAGCACATGAATGTCTTCAGCTACAAAACTTTTTTGATAAAATGAGTTAATATCAACAATTGTTGTTCTTTTCCCTTAAGCTAATGCATGGCCACATGTAGCGGTCATGAAAAGATAACACCTAGTTCATTCATCTTGGTAGATGTCTAAAACAGGGTTGTGGTAGTTACTGAAAAAGTTACTTTGTGGATTACTTTCACCAAAAATGTAATGCATTACTCTTAAAAGTAAGTCGTTATACTTTTGTCTTCAAACTAAGAAGGTCCTGGAAGCTTGCTGCAGCCAGCATGTTCCTGCCGGTCAGGCTCCTCATTGCCTGGGTGGCTGGTAATGAACCAACGCACTCCAGTGTAATAGTAACCAAGTGTAGCATTTTTAACTACATACTAGAATCAACACTGTTTGCTATCAGCTTTGTTAGATTCTGAGAAACGATCCAAACGAGTTAACAATGAAGCTTCTATTATATATAAATATCTAGGATATTAAATTTTTGATAGAAGTTCATATGCCAACGAGGTTGGTCTATTTTTAATCCAAAGATTAATGTTTAATTTAAGATAATTAAATTTAATAGCAAAAGTTTATTTATTTAATCAGAAGTTAAAGGAATCTATGCTTTTTCAATAACCAGAAATACCCACCATTCTGTGTTTGATTTCAAGAAGAGAGTCAAGTTTTCAAAGTTAAAAATTTATTTCCAACACTTTTAAAAATGACAATTTGAAATGACAATTTTTGATATTAAAACTTGTTTTGAAGGCAAACCTGTGACTGACTGAAAGCTAAGTTGAAAATGCGAGTTTTGGATGGGTGAATGTTCTCAGAAGGTTTCTTTCAGAGAGAGAAGCACGTTCTGGGTTGGAATTGATGTTTTGCAGCTAATTGAGAGTTTTTTTAGAAGAACAGCATCAAACACCATCTTGTGCACTACCTCACCCAGCAAGACGACCCTCTGTGTGGATCCGGAGGTCAAGGAGGATGTTGTCAGCCTCAGGGTACTCGGTCCGGTAGAGAAGACTCGAGTAGAACCGATCCTCTGGTCTAGAGATGTCGCGGGTACATGGTGTCGAGTGTCTGGCTTAACTTTGAGGGAGTTTTGCATCAGCTGGTTATAGTGCGTTTATTCAGAGCGATTCTATCGGCGTGACAGAACAGCTTAGTAGAGAATTGGGCGGCCGTCCCTTTCCTCCTGTTATGGTTCAAGAACTGAAGTTTTGCTGCCAGAATTCGGTTTTAACAAAACCCTCAGAACACGCTCACTCTCAGCATCAGAAAGCTTGCTCATGAGTAAAAGACATGTGATGATTTTACCCTTTACCCTGGATATCCCTTCTGAGTGAGGCTGGTTACGTGCGAGATGACCTTCTGGTTTGCTGAACACACGTAACCGATTATCAATCATAATCATTATTATACCCAAAGCATAATAAGTCATTTCAGTAATTAAAATACATTTATACTGAACCAAGAGATTATTTATGATGATTGTAATAACAGTAATAAAGTCAAAAGTTTATTGAAATTATTATTTAAAATTATTATTGTGAAACTTGAAGTGTCCTTCATTCTGGGACGGAACAGCAACAGATAAAGATGATATTCAGCAGACATCACAGCTCCTGGCATGTTTAATCTGTGGGACAAAGTTGCAGTTTGACCCAGCTTGACCCAGCTGGGAAAATGTGACCTTTGTCACAAATTAGAGGTCATTCATGATGCTACACAAGTTACCTTATTTAAAATGTAAGTCTTCAGATTAATAGTGACTGGTAAAAGTTATTTGGTTCTAGTTCATCATCAGGTTTCAGACTTTTGCTCTTACAGTAATACGTACAAAATCTAGGATTGACTGGAGAAAAAATAATTTGCATTTTTAAAAATAATTTCCCAAAGTATTTATTTGGTGAACTACAACCAAATCATTCTTTAGCGAAAGAATTACACATTATTTTTGCTCGCGTCATATTTCAACAAAGGTTGAGTGAGCGAATATGTAACGACAAAATTTGTTCAAAAAATGAGCAAAACTGAGTGGCTACACTTGAATACAACACATTGAACACAAAAGTGAAGAGTGAACACAACAGGATTGTTTAATTACTTCTTTACATGCGTACCAAAGGAAAACACATGATTTACATTTGTAACTAAAATGAGACTAATTTTCTTGCCATAACTTGAAAGCTAACTTTCCATTAAATTAATTAAAACAAAACCATGTTTTGTAACAGTAGGTGGATAAGAAATGGTTACCGGTGGGTTTGATTTTTAGAGTTGATTTAATTGTTTGCAGATGACTTGCTCCAAGTTGGAGGACCACAAAAAGGCCAGAGGGCCTTCATCAACCTTGAAACCAATTCTGGGAACAGCTGAAAAGCCTCCGCATGGCGAACTAAGAGATCAGGTTAGAGAGAGAGGAACTATGAGATGAGCTGAGCGGTTAACATCATTGTAGACTACTACAGCGGCTTTAAAGGAATTCTGAGTTGAAATGAGAGCCACTGAAAAGACTTCAATGGTTCAGTTGTCTATTTAAATGTTCATTACTGCTCCACTTGCAATCGTTTGAAGGTGTTCTAACTGTTTACCGCTACTTTTAATTCTGGGACAGCCGCTCATAAACTGAAGATAGTAACACAGATTCCAAGAAATCTTGATGCCATTGCCAAAGCATCTAATACAATACAACATCCAAGTAATACCTTGACCTCTTGTTTCTCTCTCCCTCTTTCCCTACCTGGTTGTGTCAAGCTGTCACTCATAAACCAATCATAAGCTAACATCTCCCTCCTCTGGTCTTCAGTCACCTCTGACCCAGCCCATGAACTCAGGTCTCCTCCAATAAGGCTTGACGCCTGGCCAACTCATTCATCTGTGGCCGCAGACAGAGCCGCCAATCATCTTGGATAATCAGGATTGGGGTGACCCTGGGCCGACCTGGCCTTGCACACGGCTGACAGCACAAGAGGTGCTGGAGTGGAACTTTGCAGACTATTACAGCAGTCTCCCTGTGCACCTCAGCACCAACAACACGATCTACAATCACAATGGTAGGTATAATTTTGCATGCTATTTACATTCCAATGTTCCTAAATGGGTGAAAACTTAATTAGTCTTTGGTATTAAATCACAGATTGAAGACAGAAAGTATTTTATTATTTCTTCATTGTCAGTTTGAGATTTAATCATTTCACAGGATATAAAGTGTGAAACATGGTAGGTCCATATGCCAACGTGCACTGGTAGCTACTAATTGTAGTTATTCATAAATAAAATAGTTTAATGGGAACAGAGTCAAATGGACATGATAGTTAAAATGTGTAAAACAAACTGAACGCCATGACATTTAAAGGTTAGGTTGACCAAGACATTTTATTTATTTATATATATATATATATATATATATGTGTGTGTGTGTGTGTGCAGGAGATAAGTATAGGAGACTTTCATGTTCAGCCTGCATGAAAAACTCATACTGATTATGATCAGAAATCATCATTAAAACATGTTTTTTTCAGCGAAGTACCATGTTTAACTCTGATGGACCAACTGTAGTGAGTTGATAAAGCAAGTATATCCTTTAGTGTTATACAGCATGTAAACTATCCAAAGGCCTTTTGGATTATTTTGTTTTCTACCAGTTTAGGATCATGAATGTAGCAGCGTGACACATTTTACATTCAAAGCCATCAGTGGGAGGCCGTATCAGCTGTCATTGATTTCTACACTGAAACTCCAAACACAGAAAGGGTGCCTAATGACACTGAGCAATGTTCATTAAACAGCCGAGAACAAACCGTTGCAGCGGGAGATGTCTGACCTTAGACGGAGAGCTGTTTCTGTAATCAAAACGATCTACTCTATAAATATCCGTCATATTATCCATAGGTTGGTCCGGTTCCTGGAGCTGAGGCAGGAACACTTTAGGGACATTAAAATTATTTCCCAGTTGCTTTTGTTTTTACAAGTTTAGTCCTTTTTATGTACATTTGATCATTTTAGATCATTTAGCATCGAGTCGGATGAGAAGTTAAGTTCAAATCAGTCTGAAGATTTCTGCATATGTTGATGTATTTTGTTGGGACTCTTTGACAAAAGCTGGAATCAAACGGTTGCTGCTGCAGATGCATCATCAGTCTGAAACTTGCAGACTTTCATCGACTGCTTTTTAACATTTTAGCTTTCAAAAGGTGATTTTTGTGGTATTTGGAGTTTTTCTTTCTGCATTTGCATGATGGTGAAAAAAAGAAAAGGGTGAGGCTGAAGATAATGATAGAGTGGGCATCAAAAGCCCACACACTTTGAAAGGTCATTACCTACAAGACTTTGAATTAAAAAAAAAAACTTTTCCAGCAGATTTATTCACCTCTTCTTGCTGACGAGTGAAATACGTTTGTTTCTTTTAAGGTTTAAAGATAGAATCTCCATACATTTGGATTTTTCCCTTGGGATGGTTTGACTAATTTAAAGATTTAGAAAGTCAAGGCAGACTAGTCTCTTGTTGGCCTGGAGGTGCACACCAAAGGCATCAAAACTGAAATTTACTGAAGCTTTTAACAGTTTTCACTAGTCTATTTGAGACGATCTGGTTGAAAAATGTTTTTGCAAAACAAAAAGTGAACCTTGCTCCTTTTTGCAGCCCTAAGTGCAGCATCCCCAGTACAAGGAAATAAAATCAGGACTCCCTTTTTTTCATTGGTTTTCTGAACCATTTCAAAGTTGGCTTGCAGAGACATTAAATCCAACAGAAAAGCCCGAACATTTCTTTAACTAACAGCACTTTAAATTACCTGACACTATTCCTAAAGCCTGATTAATATGTTTTCCCTTCAAACTCCATCGTTGTCCGAGTGTGGCAAACCAATTCCCCGCCAGGACAACAGAGGGCATAACGCTTTTCTGAGGGTGTCCTGCCACCATTGCAGTTATGTCTCTGGTCCACAATGGTGTTTTAACTATTGTGCGTTTGTTTTGTGTTTAAGAATTTTAGATATTTTAACATGGACACATTTGTCCCTTATTCTCCTCTACGTCTAAACCAATGTTTCCCCTAATTTCTATCCACAAAAACTATACTTATGTCTTACATGTCTTCTGTATACATGTTCTTGTTGGCGGACATTTTCCGCAAGACGTTCTTCTGCCCCACTTCTACCGCTTCTTGGGTATCCTCCCAGTTGGACATGCCTGGAAAACCTCACCAGGGAGGCATCCAGAAGACATCCTGACCAGATGCCAGAGCCACCTCAACTGGCTCCTTTCAACATGGAGGAGCAGTGGGTCTACTCTGAGCCCCTCCCAAATGACTGAGATTCTCACCCTATCTCTAAGGGAGAGCCCAGCCACTCTGCGGAAAAACCCCTTTTTGACTGCTTGTATCCGTGATCTTGTTCTTTCAGTCACTACCCAAAGCTCGAGACCATAGGTGAGGGTAGGAACGTAAATCGACCGGTAAATCGAGAGCTTTGCCTTCCGGCTCAGCTCTCTTTTCACCATGACAGACCAGTACGGTGCCCGCATCACTGCAGACGCAGCACCAATCCACCTGTCGATCTCACGCTCCATTTTTCCCTCACTCGTGAACAAGACTCCTAGATACTTAAACTCCTCCACTTGAGGCAGGACCTCATCCCTGAGTTGGAGAAGACATTCTACCCTTTTCAGATTTTTGACCATGGTCACGGATGTAGAGGAGCTGATTCTCATCCCAGCCGCTTCACACTTGGAGATCACGTTCCGATGAAGCCAACAGGACCACATCATCTGCAAATAGCAGAGACCTGATCCTCAGGCCACCAAAACAGATCCCTTCACCACAGTGGCTGTGCCTAGAAATCCTGTCCATAAAAGTTATGAACAGAATCGGTGATAAAGGGCTGTGGCTGAGTCAAACTCTCACCTGAAGCTTGACTTAACGCCGGCAATGCAGACCAAGCTCTGACACTGGTCATACAGGGACCTAACAGCCCCTATCAGAGGGCCTGATAACCCGTACTCCCAAAGTACCGCCCACAGGACCCCCAGGGGTCAAACGCCTTCTCCAGATCCACAAAACACATGTAGATTAGTTGGGCAAATGCACCCTCGGGATCCCCCTAAGGGTATAGAGCTGGTCCAGTGTTCTCAATCAAATCATCAGATTAAATAAAGTTTAAATAAATAGAAAACACAAAGGCAGCTTACAACATTTGAAAACTTTAAAAACAAGTTACATGCAGAATGTCTTTCCTGTTAAGCCGAACAGCCCTTTTTGGATACATACAGCTGTCTCTTTGCTTTTTATCACGCGTGGTGTTGCAATTCTCCCATGATTTTGTCACCTCATGGGATCAGCTGCGTGGAACACTTTAGCTCCCGTTTCACGTCAGAATTGCTCCCGGTTGGAAGGAAGCTTGCGTGTATATCGCCTCTATTTCTTTACATTTAATGAAAATTGTTACATTTTGTCTTGGACTGAGCTTGGCAGCTTTTCTGAGGAAGATTGTTTCAATCAATTGAATCAGAAATCTTAACCTATGGGTCACATTGTTACCCTTTCTTCTACATCATATCCTCTGCAACCACTTTTTCCACACTGCTGCTCAAGCAAAGCTTTATAATATATTTAACTAGGATCTGTGAGACAATGGCCTACTTGGTTTCTCCATTGTAAAGTTTTCAATGGCACAAAAGTGCTCGCTGGCCTTGGGTTTAGATTGTGATGACAGAGAGAGAGAGAGAGAGAGAGAGAGAGAGAGAGAGAGAGAGAGAGAGAGAGAGAGAGAGAGAGAGAGAGAGAGAGAGGGAGAGAGAGAGAGAGAGGGAGAGAGAGAGAGAGAGAACCAAAAAGTATTTGTTAGTGACGTTTGTTTAAGTCTCATCTTTTTACATGCACTGGAAAGAAAGACAGTTCAATTATTGATCCCAAATAAATAATAAGTAATGATTGCATTTCTACTGGGAATTTGTTGCATCCATATTTTATGAAGAAGTTAAAGATTTAATACAAACTGGTTAATTATGTGACACATTCTGATTTGGAACGATCGCTTCCCCACATACCATCATACAAAACCTTGAACCCCTCCACAGGGCTGTCTGAGGCGTGTGATGCCAGCTACACAGATAGCATCTTTGTCTAACTCTCTTCCCCTTTCTGTCTATTCAAGGGATTTCATGCATATTCGTAAAGGACTAATTTCTGGTGGATACCCTAAAGTACCCCATGGTTCGAGTCAGTTTATGGCAGGAGGCCTGCATGAAGAAACAGAATACATGACAGCCGTGATGAAGTTATGACTTTTAATGCAAAATTGACTGGGAATGTTGGGCTGCTTCCTGTTCTGGGTTCAATATTGAATAAAATTATGTAAAAAAATATCTGCAGAAGTAGGTAAGAAATATATATTACAATTAGGGATGTCCCAATCACGTGATCGGATCGGGCTGATTTTTTCATGTTTTTCAGTGATCGGAGATCCGCAATGACAACTGACGAGTCTTGCCGATCTTCCGAAATACACTATGAGCACGTTACCATAAGCTCCTTCCGGGGAAAAAAACTCGTGTAGAGGGCTTATTTTCTTGTGTGATAGTCTAACCCTGTTTACGGTCTGTTTATGGATGGTTTTTAAAAAAGAAGTCAAGCAGCGATTTACAGTTTTTCAAGATGTCAGGGACACATACCAAATTCCGCTCTCTCTCTTGTCGGCTTGCGTGAGTTTAAATCCTTCCAGGGAAAACTCAGTTTGCTATGAACTTGTTACGTAATCCACCTCTTCGTAAAAAAAAACATCATGCTCAGTAGTCCAGCAGTAGCCGGGTTAGCGCAGAGCTCATCTATTTCCCATATTCACGAAGATGATAGATGGTTTACATCTCTATTTTCTCTCCAGAGCGTAATTCTGGAGCAGAACCCACATTTTCCGTGGAGAAGTGAGCTGCAGTAGAGCTTAAGGGCATTAAAACACGCACAAAACACGCAAAGAATAAAAAGGGAGTAACAAAGCGAGAGTAAGTTAGCATTTCCTTGTGAATGGGGTCAGAGTTATGAATTCCCCTGTCATTCTGTGTTTACTCAAGAGTAGAGGGCACAGACATATGTATGTAGACGCCCCGTGGACTAGCGATACCTATTAGAGTTGCCGTAGTGGCCGACCGCCATTTTAGATGGGTCTCCATTCACCCCCAGTGCATCCTTTCTACTGAGAAAGGCCCTTAGCCCACTAAAAACACACGTTATCAAGCTTTTTTCATAAAATCAGACACAAGGAATGGCTTCATCATTAAAATATAAATATTATTAAACAAAAAGTGAGAAGAGACACATCCAATATGGCAACAATGCTGTTACGCTCTCCAGAGCCCAATGTGGCGTCTACATATTCATGTCTATGGTAGAGGGCAATATTGATAGCACTTTTCTTTATTATACTGTACCAAGTCAGTCTTTTGCATTTTACTTTTGTTCAAAACTTTAAACTGAAGTTGACCTATAATCTCTGTGAGATTTTGATTTCATGGGATTTACAACATTAATGGTAATGCTTATTAATAAAATTTGTCTTAAAAGGTTAACTTGAGTTACTTGCTAAAAATATATTTCCGCTTTATTAATTTCAATAGTAAAGGCAAATTATCAGATCGGGACTCGAAATCGGATCGGATTTGACGTTTAAAGATCGGATCGGGATCGGGAGCCTAAAATGCTGATCGGGACATCCCTAATTGCAATAGTCAAATTCTATAAATAATCAAACTCCAACAAAGAATCTAGAGAAAGCTGTCCTGTACAGATTTAGCTATGCATTATGTCATTTATGTGTAAAACAAGAAGCAATGAGTCAACAATGCTTAAACTCAAACAGGCTGTTTTACAGCTGAACACCTGCCTTTAAAACAAAAATGTGGATTCATTGTCATTTTCTGCCAGGTAGTCACACTGTCATAACTTTCTGATGGCAAAGGCATAAGAAGTTTCCCTTTCTGAATGTGGTCGGGTTTTTCAGCAGCATTTCAGCAACATTCTTCCAGCTCTTGGAGAGTACAGACACTTTTTTCTCCTCTCCCTCCTTCCTTACCCCAAGGTTCTGTCCTGTCTGTGCACGGCGCTCTCTGCATTTTTTCGGGAAACTGGAAATGATTAAAAATGGATCTGGTCAGTTGGTCTCTCAACGCGATTGACAAAAAATTTTCAACAATGAGAATGGGAGAAGGGGCTCCAGGATGCCCCTCTGGGACAGAGCCAGCTGGGTATATCATGGGCTCCTGGAAACAGTGGAACTTGATCTGCCTCTCTCAACTGTCTGTAGAGGATTCTGAAGATGTTTGGATATTCGTCGTTTTGTTGGCGGGATTCTTGCTGTTTGGCCTGAGCGGTTACCTGGCTTACTGGAAAATTAACGAGCTTTCGAGGAATATTGGCTCAATCCCGGAGTTCAGGGATGGAATGCATCGTGCTGTGAATGCACAAACTCATATAATTGTCGAGATGAGTCGAAAGCGTGGAACTTTAGCTGAGATTCAGGCTTTGGCACAAAAGGTGATACCATCAAGGAGCGAGTGGATGGATCAGCACGGATTGGGATTGATTAATTATGCCATTATTGGATTTAGAGGAGTTGTAGACCAACAGAACTCTAAGGCAGAGAGGAAATTATCTCTTTCTGTCTCCAAAACAATTCTTATCTTAATCTCATGCCCTTGGAGCCTGTGAGGCTGAAGTGTAAACTCCCCTCAGAAGAAATGTGGAATGTTGCCGTCGCTATGGTAAAGCTGGGCAGACACTGTGCGACTTTTTCACTCGTAGCACTCAGCTTCAGCTCAAACTGTACGACTTCCTCGCAGGGCAGATCTCACGAGTCATGCACTCACACTGCATGACCCAGTTCTTGGATGCGACCTGACTGCTCACACTGTACGTCTGGTAGCAACATGTTGGCCCTAAAAAATATGCTAAAAATAGCAGTTTTTACACAACACGTCAGACTTTTTTGTCTTGTTTTGCCTGTTGTCCTTCGGGAGTGCTGCAGAGGGACACAGAGGGATTTATGGGGGTTGGATGAGGAAAACGAAATAAAGAAAGTAAATATGTGTTTTGTGATCAGTTTAATTTGACATGAACATGACAAACACGCTTTCTTGACAATCTTTGTGAGTAAAAAAAAAACGCGTAGAAATAAAAACGAACAATGTGTGTTATCAGGGAAATAGCGGGCAAGCGGTGTTGATGCATGATTGTGCATGCGCCGTGATGGTTCTGGTATTTTTTGGGTCGCAGCTGCTCGCAGCGCCGCTTCAATAGTGTGATACCCTCATGAGGGACAAGCAAAATATCAAACACGCCAGAAGTCCGTGCGAGCTCACGATTGCTGATTGGTAGCTGGTCACTTGGTGTTACGCACCTCTCGTAACCCCCTGTATACTACACGACGCTCAGCGCAAAACTCGCCCCGATCTTGTGGATTCTCGCACGAGTGGAAAATCGGCTCAAAAAAGTGAAAAAGTCACACAGTGTACGCACGGCTTAACTCTTTCTCCCTATCCCAGCCTGGGTGGGACTGTGACCGGTGAAGGCCATGGAACCTCTTTGCATAACAAAGCTATCCTCCCCGTGGAGGGTAACTCTGAAGTGCCTTTTTTTCCCTCCCCCTGACCCTATCCTCATACAAACCCTCTTGATCTATTAAGGTAGCGCGACTCAGGTTGCGAATGACCACAGTCACCAATTCTTGTCATGTGCCTATGTATGTATGTCTGATCTCAGAATTGTGTGTACTGAAACTCTTAATAAATTATGTTTGAATTGAATTGAATAAGCAGCTGCCATCGCTGCCAAGGTAGGACACAGTAAGAGTCATTTGGAACATTTTAACCCTTTGATGCATAATGGTCACTACAGTGGACAGGTACTTAAAATTGTTACTTATTTTTTTGTTATTAAGCACAGCTGTTGAAGACTTTATTGCATTTGAACCCCTCCATTTGTACTTCAGTAAGTCAAGCCAACATATTTCATGTTCAGAATGCACACTGTCCACTGAGGTGTACATGTAATAAATTATTTGTAAATTAAATTTGACAAAAAATATGTAAATATGAAATTTGTTTCAGTCACACCTAAAGATGAATGAAAAAAATTGTTGAAAAAAATCATGGTTGAAGATTTCATAATTCATGCATCAAAGGGTTAAGTGGTCCTGAGGGTTGTGGAACAAACAAGAAGGATAAAAGACCCAAACAAATGCACCGGCACTGATCCAGATGATCCAATTGGCTGTCTGTCATGACACTGGACGATTCTCGACACAACTTAACACAACAGCAACTTATCTATGCCAGCTGCAGCCCCATAACCCTCAGATGGCCTTATCTCCTTGAACGCCACAGAACTGACCATTTGGGTTTTGCAAGAAATCACCAAAAATCAAAGATGGAAGAAAGTGTTATTCTCTGATGAGAAGAAATTTAACCATGATGGTTTCTAACATTACTGGCATGACAAGCAGATCCCACCTGAGATGTTTTCTTTGCACCACGGTGGAGGGGCCGCTATGACGGTCTGGGGTGCTTTTTCCTTCAGCTGAACTGTCGAACTTCAGGAGTTACAGGTGCATCAAATGGCTGCTGGCTATGTACAGATGTTGCAGAGAGCATCCCTCATAACTGAGGACCCTTGTCTCTATGATAACCACTTGGTTTATCAACAGGACATTGCTACAATACACAATACCTGCAGGGAAAGGGACTTCCACCTGGAGAATAACATTGCTCTTTTGAACCACAGACACCCTTTGTGTGGCTGTCTTCATGGGAGCACTTGCATCAAGCATGCTGCATCAAATCTTTGATGTGATCGGACATAACTGTGGAGCTGCTCATTACTGGGTTCATGTTGGGGAGGGGCAGTTGTACAATTTTTGAAGGTGTGGTCTTAAATGTTTTATCCAAATAAATTGCATGCTCCAAAATGTTTTGTCTCACTTTCATTTCTTCTTATTGCTTATTGGATGTCTACTTGGAGCCTTGTTGGATCCAACCATGAAGAAGACGACCATTCTTCAAGTGGTCCTAAACTTTTGCTTTAGCCACCTCCAGGAATTAATCACTTCTACTTTGAGATGAAAGATTGATTTTAATTCTATTCATCACTACAACACCGCTGTTGGTTCTATCTGGATTTTTTTAATATGCTGATTTAGTCTTCACAAAGAGCACAAGTCAAATGAAAGTAAAGTATTTTGTCAAAGAGGACACCATCACAGCTTATTTGCCGTGAAAGCCACTCAAGTAATCCGGCCTTCAAAGTGTGCTGTCATTCTTCTTACACATAATGGAACATACAATACCACCATGAAAGCAGAGTCAGATGTTTGTGAGACACTTTCATCTGTCGTTGGCATGGCAACAGCCTCAACAATAAAGGTAAGGAGTGTTCTGCGCGAGCTCCTGCTTTAACAGAATGATGTTTTAAATGATTGTCTTAAGAGCATTTAACAATGATTCCTAAAACTTTTGGCTCCAGATCTACACTAAAAGTACACCTTTTTGACGGGGTGCAGTTTGAATTGATTGAACCAGACTGAAAAATAACTAAACTTCAGTAGAAGATATGTTCCTCTTTTTGATTGTCCAAAGCAACCCAGATTAGTTAAAGCACGACAGTCAGACGTAGCTCCGACAAAAAGAAAAATGGAGATGTGTTGTGATTTTTGCTTTTTTTTTTGTGTTGGTTTCAGCTTGATTTCTTGTATTGCTGCAGCAGCCATGCCTCAGTGGGTGAATCAGTGGGTGCTTGCTGGTTTGATCCCAGTTTCCCCAATGTGTCAAAGTGTTCTTGGGCAATCGAACCCTATTTTCTCATGCCCTGAGCTTACTTGATTTTGTCTCCCATACCTCAGTCAGTGCGTTTACATGCAGTAACCCGACTAACTGGACTTTTAAAATCCACGTATAGACTCCTTGACGATTGACATTCTGTTTTATAGTCCAGCCAGAAGAATGCCAACACCAAAGGTGCATGCCACCACCTGCTGTTGGACTCAAATGTATGCCCTTCTGTCCAGAGGTCAACTCTAACCTCCACCCCTCTTCCTCTTTTTCTGCAACTGTGTGTGGAGAGCTTTCAGGTTAATGACCAACCCTAATGGATATTTACTGCTCTTTCCCTCTGGATATTTGCATGTTTAAGGTGTTTCAGAAACATTTTAAAGTAAAGTTCATCCAAATGTTCCTCTCTTTACTATTTGTAGTTTTCTTTCTTACATCCAAAGCATTTTTTTCTGAAAGCGCTTCCAGCTAATCCAACAGATAACAATGAGAATTCTGATGAGAAATAAGATAAAGAAATCTTTAATTCATCCAAGGCTTCTCAATGCGGAGTAAAATTTTAAACATCTGTTCTCGTGTGCGAAGCTCTCGACAAACGCGTAATCATGGAAAAAAATCCAATGGTGCCATTTAATTTTAAACAAAAGGCTTTTGCTGTCAGACTGCGAGCTGCAGGTTTTCAGTTTCCAAAAGTAAAATGAGAAGTTAAACTCAAAACCAAGTTCAGTGGCTTCAGTCTTTGGTGCAAGGGAAAGAAATCATCTCCATCTTAAAACTGAAGCCTGAAACTTTCTGTTTTGATTTGAGCTCATAGTTAAGCCCAGTTTGCATGACCTGAAATGACCCGATAGTTTTCAACAGTTGGATGCACAATACTATACAAATCACCTATTCTGTCTATGAGAATTAACAAAGCTTAACTTTAATTACATGTGTTTTGTGGAGTTGGAGAACCATGTCCCTCTGGGAGCACTGCGAGGGGCTACTCCAGGTCTAAAGGCACCATGAAAAAAGTTGGAAAAGGGTAGAATGTCTTCTCCAGGTCAGAGATGAGGTTCTGCCCCACAAGTGAGGGAATGATAGATCCGGAGATCGATAGGCGGATTGGTGCTGAATCTGCAGTGATGCGGACACTGTACCGTTCTGTCGTGGTGTAGAGAGAGCTGAGCTACAAGGCAACGATTTACCGGTCAATCTACGTTCCTAACCTCACTTATGGTTATGAGCTTTGGGTAATGACCAAAAGAATGAGATTGGGGATTCAAGCAGCCAAAAGATGTTTCTTCGCAGGGTGGCTAGGACCTTAGAAATAGGGTGAGAAGCTTGGTCATCCGGGAGGGGTTTGGAGTAGATCTGCTGCTACTACACATCAAGTCGAGGTGGCTCAAGCATCTTGCCTCCAGGATGCCTTCTCCAGTTTTTTCAGGCACGTCCAACTGAGAGAAAACCTAAAGGATAACCCAGGACACACTGGAGGGAATATGTCTCATTTAACTCTTCTTAAAATTATCTTTTAATAATTTTCTTGAGTCAGTATGTGCTAAAATTACCCTTTGCAGCGTTAATGAAATGCCACCCAGCCCCAATGGCCAGAATGTTCCACTTAGTCTGTTGCAAAAAATTAAGCTAGCATACCTGGCAGTGCACTTTGGTTCCAGCACGTTTCCTGCATGTTAGATCATTAACACAGCTGATTTGTTTAATGCAGTGGAGAATCACTCCTGTAGACACTAATGAAGGCTGGGTAGACTAGCAGTTAGATTAAGGTGTTAAAAAAGGATGAACGCACAGTTTTGGTTCTACAAACAGACACTATGGGTTGCTAAAAGGAAACCATAATTGTCTAGATCCCCTTTAAGACCAACTTTTTCTCGTTGGCTTTTGGTCCAATGAGATTGCTGTTGTACATGTGATTTTACATGTAAGATGTTTTTTTTCATGTGAATTTTCTTGTTTGTTTTTACTTTTTAGCATGTTTTTAAGCTCAGAAATATTGGGTGCTTTTATCGTCTATTGCTCTTATTGTTCAGCACTTTGGTCGATTCCATTTTATATAAAGTGCCTTATAAATATGGATTAGAATGGATTTCTCATCTGGTCAGGGAATGCCTTGGAATTCCCCCGGAGGAGCTGGCCCAAGGGGAGAGGGAAGTTTGGGCCTCTCTGCTTACGCTGCTGCCTCAGCGACCCGATCCTAGATAAGCGGAAGAAAATGGATGGATAGAAACTGAAGTTCGATATCATCAGAACCAACCTTTTGGGTTGTTTTACAACCTTGAGCAACAATGGATAGTTTTTTTTTTTTTACATCCGAATAGACAGACTCGTCGGAGTCTGCATGTCGATGTATTGATCTGTCCCACCACCTCCTCACATCACCTCAGTCATCTCTGTGTTATGAGTTATATCGAGGAGTTACCAGAAAAATGATCTGCGAGGTTAAGGTGCCCTTGAAATTGAGATGTTTGCTTAAGAATTTCACAAAGTTTGTATTGGAAGGAAAAAAAAGAGGTCGCTCTGACAGGAGCGGATTTTCAAGATGTGAAAAAGTCATTTGAAATAAACAAAAGAAAAAACCAATTATGTAAATTAAAACAGTGGAGAGTGTATTCTCTTTAAAATTTGTTCTGGAATAAATTATTAGGAATTTGATCGGCATTGTTTTAAAGTTATCCACAGAACAAGGCTGTTGACTTCCTGAGTTAAGGTGCAAGGCTGCTAGAGCTCAGCACAAGCATCTGTTGCTCCAAATACATTCATTTAGACTGCAAACTCATATGCATTCAAGGCTCTGGATGGGAAAGATGTTCGGTTCACACAGGTGTAAAATCCCTGATCCCGTTGGGCTTTTCAGTGTAAATTAAACTGGAGGGCTGCACAGTTGAGCAGTGATTAGAGCTGAGCAAGAAGGTCCTGGGTTCGCTTCCCAGCCTGGGATCTTTCTGCATGGAGTTTGCATGTTCTCCCTCTGTATGCTTGGGTTCTCTCCGGGTACTCCAGCTTCCTTCCACAGTCCAAAAACATGACTGTTAGGTTGATTGGTCTGTCTAAATTGTCCTTAGGTGAGTGTGTGTGCATGATTGTTTGTCCTGTGTGTCTCTGTGTTGCCCTGCGATGGACTGGCTCTCTGTCCAGGGTGTACCCCGCCTTAATGCCCATTGACCACTGGAGATAGGCGCCAGCTCCCCGCAACCCTACGTGGACAAAGCGGGTTCAGAAAATGGATGGATGGATGGATTAAACTGGAGGACACAGAAGTAGTTTGATGTGGGGTTGTTGTAGGTCTCTCCATCCTAGAAAAAGGAAAGTGCAGGGGTGGATGACCCAGATCCTGCAAAGGAAAAGGCAAACAGAAATTGGACAGATGATAAAGGAGAAATAAGGGGATGAAAAATTTCTAGGTGCTAAAGGAACATGTGTGGCAAAGAGAAATCGATGCGCTGCAAACACAGAAAAAGTGGATCATGGGAGGAAAGAGAGGAGGACAGAGTTCTACAGAAATGGTTAAGGTGGCGATGAAATGGTGTGAGTGGGAGAGGAATACAGCTGCAAGATGAAAACAAAAGGGAACAACCACAGCTGATGGAAAGATAGATGGCGAGTTGAGTCCGTGAGGGAGAAATGCAAAGGGAGCAAGAAAAGGAAGTAATGAGAGCAACAAGGACATGATCTTACCAAAGGATGGGATACAATTAGAGCTTAAGGAAATGCAGTGAGTAAAACTGGAGTACAATTAAAATGTTAGGAAGTAGCAACGACTAAAAGTGTGCCGTTAAAGTTAATAAATAACGCTCTTCCAGCAACTTAACTTTTACTCAGTGTTTAAATGAGCTGCATTACAAAATACACTGCCTGACCAAAAATAAATAATAATAATAATAAAAATAACAGTCGCCACCTGGATTTAAATAAGCGGACAGGTAGGAGCCTCCTATTGCATAATTACTGCATGGGTGACAATTATTCAGCTGCAACAAGGTATTTAAGCCCAACTGGTGCAATAAGTTCCTTCTCATTCCTAAAACAAGCATGTGGAAAAACACATCTGGTGGTCATGGAAAAGATGTTAATCTGTGTGAGATGGGTCAGAACATTGGCGTCAAGGAGAAAAAACATCTAAGGAGATGCAGAAACGACTAAAACTGGGTAAAGAATTGTCCAACGCATTATTATAACTGGTCTGATGAGTCCAGATGGACTCTGTTCCCAGGGCTTAATTTGTGCCGGATCTTGCCGGAACAAGATCCGGGATCTATCTTATTTTGAAAGGACCATTCCGGCAACTGTCTGCTAGGATCCGGCAACTCACGCGACAAACTTGTGCTATACGCAGGGTTTGAATTACGGTTGAGCTAAAGGGATCCCAGCTCACTCCAAAGGATGACGCTCCCCTGGAAGCCCCCAGTTTACACACCCAGGGGGAGCCCAAAAATGATCCTGGTTCTACTTATATTAAATTATCTATGTGGACTCTCCGGAGATTATTTTGACCTGAGAGGCACAGAGCTCTGATCGTTGAGGCGCTCCAGACAGATGCGTCCACGGTAACATTCTTGAAGTGTCGCCACCTCAAGAACAAACTTAACACGCGATCGTTTATGTCCTTTTAAGATTTCTGTCTTTTATTTGTGTCTGATGAGTTTCGCTGCTGCAGAGTGGAGCGCATCACCTGCTTTGTCCTCCGGTGACGTCACCGCACTGGTGCAGCCGGTGCGCAGCGCACACTCTGCTGTTTTTGCGGTCGGTAGATCTTTTTGAACTGCAGTTTAAAGGTAACTCAAGGTGAAAAATATGAAGCCAGGTAACAGTTTTTCTTCAGGATTGAGAGGAGATGCAGGAAGACAATAAAGACAGAACAGAAAAATAGTCAAATAAAACAAGTTTGTTTTTGTACCTGGTGGTTGAAAAAACAGACACCAATGAAAATAATCAGAAGTGAGGAAAAGAAAATTAAATTATGCTTTCAATGTTTAGATCAGCAGGAACTCTGAGAGGCTGCAGGCGCATCAGTGAGTTTGCGGCCGCTGCGCAGGGGGAGGGGGAGAGGGCTGAAACAGAGGAACAGTAAAGATATAGAAACTATTGTTGTTGAAAGAGATGTGTGTTAACTTTGAAAATGTGGGCGCAATTTTTTTTCTGTTTTGCCTTTAGTAAACTTTGGTTTGATGTCAGTAATTGCGTTCTGGGAACGTTTGATTTACAAATTAAGCACTGCATGTTCCAGAGTGATGGTGCATCAGGGTAAGAAGAGAGGCAGATGAAGTGATGCTCCCATCATGCCTAGTGCCTACTGTACCAGCCTGTGGGGGCAGTGCTATGATCTGGGCTTGCTGCAGTTGGTCAGGTCTAGGTTCAGCAACAGGATGTGCTCCAAGAATGAGGTCAGCTGACCACCTGAATATACTGAATGACCAGGTTGTTACATCAATGGAGTACAGACTTAAACCCCATTGGGAATCTTTGGGATGTGCTGGAGAAGGCTTTGTGCAGCGGTCAGACTCTACCATCATCCATGCAAGAAAAATTAATGCAACACTGGATGGAAATAAATCTCTTGACACTGCTTAACTAAACAATGCCACAGTGAATGTGTGCTTTAATCAAAGCTAAAGGCGGTAGAGTGTGTGACCTTTTTTGGGTGGCAACTATTTTTTTGGGCCGGGCCGTGTATTTATCATTGAATTTTATTCTTTAAGTCAGTTTTTATGTACTTTTTTAGGCCTTTTAAAACCACATATTCATGAGTCATTGGACCAAAGCTACATGAAGGTGAGTCTAAACAAAGCTTGCACAAACACAGCAGTTCCTCTTTGTTTAACTGTAAAGTTAATTTGCATAATCTCAAATGAATGTTATTTTCTGTGCAAAACACCCCACTGGGCTCCTTTCAAACTAATCCTAATCAACACAAACCTTTTAAAAGGCTTTAATAAGCAAATTTTTTCCCATCAGATGTAAAAATAAATAAATTAATTAAAAAGCAGGAAGCGGACAGCAATAATGGTGAAATCCATGCATCCAGGTCATGCTGATGTAGAACAAAGTCTGACAGAAACAAAGAAAAACTACGGGCAACAGAGTTCATAACGGATTCCTGCTTAATGTATTACCCCTAATGACTCTATCTATTAAACTGTCCTAAAAAGGTTTTCTATACAAATAAAAGCTCTAAAATTAAAGGGTTCGGTCAAAAAGTCGATGTTCTCAACTGCTGCTGAAGTAAACAAATTTTTTTCTAGTTGATGTTTGTACAAAAACAAAGAAAACATGGTGAAACAGGAGTAGATGAACTGTAAATGCATTCATTTACTAACACATTCTGCTATTAAAGATTAGAGGGAACAATCAAGGCCGGGCTCTTCCTGACTCCAGACGTTACTTCTCTGAATTAAATCCCTTTAGAGAAATTATATTAAACACCTTCTACTCCTCTTAAAGCCTGAAATAAAATGTATTCATAGTTAAAACTTAACTATTGATTGATCGATGTTAACTGATTAAACTACATTATTTATAATTGATTAACAGTAATAAAGAAATAAAAAATGGCTCATTTCATCTGCAAGACCGTCCACTAGAGGGCAGTAGATATGTATAGTACTGGCTGTGGCTGTGTTCTGGTGATGGTACTAACCCTAATGATTCATCTGGGGCACAAAGGAGCAAAAATGAAATCAAAACAGTTTTTAAAAATGCAACTTTCTGCCTGATTATTCTCGGTGGCTGCCTGGTGGGATCTGAGTCCCTGGACTCTGTTGGGTCCCCGGCGGGGCTGGTCTCCTCTGGGTCCCGAGTCGTTGGGTTCTGGGCTTGGCTGACTTGGGGGTGGGAGAATGCGGGCGGGCCTGTGGGCTTGCCGCTGATATCCTCTGAATCCCCCTGTGGACTCTGCCGGCTGCTGGTGGTGACCCCCCGGGGCAATCCTCTGCACCTCTCTTTGGGGGGGCAGGGGCTTTTCTGGTTGCGGTCTCCCTGGGGTCCCTGCTTTCTGGGACAGCTCCTGGATCTCTGAGACTTGGAGCTCCTTCCATCTCCTGCACATCTTTGGGGGGCGGATCTGTGGCCCCTCACACTCTCTATTGGACGCTCCTATAGAGAAACCTTACATATACAAGCGTGTGTACACACACAGGTGCTCTCATAAGTATGGACTTGGGCACGTTCCACACATGTCTTAACCCTTTGATGCATGAATTATGAAATATTCAACCATGATTTTTTTCATTCATCTTTAGGTGTGAAAGAAACAAATTTCATATTTGCATATTTTTTGTAACATTTAATTCACACAAAGTTTATTACATGTCAACCTCAGTGGACAGCGTGCATTATGAACGTGAAATATGTTGGCTTGACTTACTGAAGTCCAAATGGAGGGGCTCAAATGAAATAAAGTCTTCAACAGCTGTGCTTAATAGCAAAAATAAATAAATAACAGTTTTGAGTACCTGTCCACTGTAGTGACCATTATGCATCAAAGGGTTAAGGCTGTGGTTGGCACTAAACGCACTGTGATTTATTATTGTTTGATTGTTCAGTAAAACAATGTTGATTTTATATTTACGCGTCAGGTTGGCGCAGTGATTGTTTGCTCCTGTTGTATTGTTGTGTGTTGTTTTTCTTTCTTTTTCTCCTTCTGCAGGTCTAGAAGCAGACTCTTGTTCATCATTGATTGTTTATTTTTGTGGAACCCCCCCTCCTTTTGTCCTTTGTTCTTTCTCTTTCACCTCTGTCTCTGTGTCCGGTCAGAATTACAAGCATTAAAAAAAACAATAACAATAAAGTTTAAATATATTTATATACATATATATGCTACTTTTTTAACTCAACAATGTTACTTTTTCACACCAGCTTCAAGGTAAAGTGCAAAAATGTTGCTTTTCTTAAAGCGTGTAGTAATCTGCAGCTTTGCATGAGATGAAAGATGCAAAGGGACATTGTAATGATTACAGTTTTACACATAAATTGCACGTTTAAGATTGTGCATATTTTTTATATCATGTCTTGCGTTGTGCACATAAAATATAAAATCCATCTAGACATGTGTGCCATCTGTATTATTGGTCCAATCTTAGCTTCTCACAGTGAGCCTTCACCGGCATTAACCACAGCATTGCAATGCCTTAAAGAAAATCTTTTTATACTTCTTAAATAGGGTTCTTTCATTGCACTATTGACGGGGAAGGTAGAATAATGGTGGCTTTCCAGCATTATCTGCTGGACTCTAAGACGTACTGTAGGTAGAAGAGGAAGAATAATGAATGCTTGAAACTATTGCTTGGAGATCGCAGGACCTCAGTCACCTTCTTATGGATCCAATATTAACTGTTGTCTGTCTTTCTTTTTTTTCCAACACTGAATGGTTGTGTTTTTATACCAGCTGTGATTAATGTCTGGCAGAGAAAATGTACTTTAACTTTTGTAACGTTGAAGTTTTTCATGACCGACATGTTTTTATTATTTTAACATTAACTTAGCAAACAAACTGACTTCTAGAAGGAGCCCATCAAGAAAATACTGACATTTGTTGCCCACACTGGACTTCACTCTTCTTTTGCACATGTTGGTGCTGAGTGTCTCACTCATAAAATGCTCCATTTCACACCATGTTCCTTAGACAGCAGCAATAAGTTGATTAAGTCAAGAGAGATGAAAACAAAACCAGCGCAAACAGACTCCGCGGCTCTCGGATAATGTATAAGTCATATTCCTAACCATTGTTTTCATTCAGCTCCATGTTTCCCCAGGCTAAAACGCTCATCTGCACATTTCTCACACTTCATTTTTAGAAATGAAAGCTTTCTTCAAAACATGATGGATGGTTTTGCTGTGGAGAACTCGGAGCTTTGTTTAAAAATGCATAAGGGGTCTGTCTATCTTTGGCTTTTTATAGTCAAATTTGTTGACAGTCAAAGCTTCAGTTTGCCAGTTGTACTTTTTGAATCTTACATGCTGCGTTTTTTTATTTTATTGCCATGTTTTCACACCGACAAGAAGCTTGTCTTCATTTAAAAGTCAGAAGCCAATTATTTTCCATGAACATCACAGTTTAAAGACAAGATAACCCCTTAAACAGAGAATATACCATTAAAAAGGTGTCTAAATATAATTTACTGCAAAAACCCCTCTAACGAGCAGACAATAAACCTGGCCAGGACGGAAATGTTTGCACGGATTTAGCTCTGCCAGACTGGACACAATTATTGCCCACATCCTCTTCCCTGACAGGATCAGCCCAATTTGTCATCTTATATCGTGAAACACCGTTAAGTGTGCTTTCTGAGCCGAAATGAACAAGTGAGAAATATGTCAAATGACATAACTGGAGCTGAAACCTGTGGCTTGCACACGCGTGCGTATAGAGTCACACATGTTGAGAGGACAAGCAGCAAAGGTCAGGAAGATAGTCCAATTACCGCCACTCATTACTCAGAGCGAGGAGAGGGAGTGCAGGATGAAACCGCGGGCTTCGAGGGGACAGCTGGTGGTAAAATGATAATAATGGTTGGATAAATAATTTGTCTTTCTCACCACCGCTCAAGCCCCCGCCCCCTTCTTCATATCCCTCTTTTCTCACTTCATCTCTTTAGCTCCAGCACTCTTTCCATCTCTCTGTCCAGAAGATGAGCCAGGGCGGCAGCATTGTCCCCACATTTCTGTTTTTTTTATTTCCCTCTCTCATTTATTTCAATTTGTCATGCTTATCCCTCCTCCCTCAGTGCAAGAGGTTGAAGGTGGGGGCCGAAAGGGGGGGAGCACTGAAGAGGAGCACGTTGGGAAAAGTGAGGAGAGATGAGCGAAGAAATTGGTATCTGCGCTCTTGCCGTAATGAAACATTTAGATGCAGGCGAAGCCATGCCTCTGCATTAATGGTTGGAGATGAGAGTCTGAGTAAAAGGTGAGGGGAGGGGTGGATGGAGAAAGGAAGGGGGTGGCTGGAGCACTTCACCTTAATAATCCCTCAAATCCAGGTCAAAATTCAATACAGACGCATCACCACAGCTGCCAAATTTTTTTTTCACTTTGCAATTTTCATGGCGTGCAAAGAAAATTATTTGTTTAACGCTCTTATGTTAACTCATTCACTGCCAATGATGACAAAAGTCATCATTTGCATTTTTTTACTGTGTGGGCGTCGGAACGAGCCCCCGCACCATGAGAAAAAACATCTCAGCTCTAAAGCCGATCTTCATCCGTGTATGTCACACGTCACGTGATCAGGAAGCAGAACATCCATGTGTTAGGAGATCGTTTTGGGTCGCTGCTGTAAAAAAAGTGAGGCGCGAACCGGAAAAGCTTCTGCTGATCACATTTCAACAACGGATTATGAAAGAACGGATAACGCTCGAAACGCGCGGATTCTTCCTGATGTAAGAGGTGAGTCTCTGCTTTGTTTTGTTGTTTTGGCGTTGACATCATCCTAGCGTGCAACGTTCTGTGACTCTTAAAAAAACAGTAAAAACGCTGAAAAACCCTGGCAGCAAATGGTTTTTCTTATTTGGACATCTCGCCTCTGATTGGCTAACAGCAACGCAGCTCTACCACTGACTCTGTTTGCTTTGCAACGTTGATGTTTTATCTCAATAAATACCAAAAGCCTGAAGGAGTTCTGCCGTGTTGTGGAGTTGCTAATGCTCACAGTTAGCTTCTACAAGCTGACATGAGCTCAAATGTCTCCTGGATGTTAGGCATTACAATCTAAAGCCTGATTTATGCTTCTCCGTCTGTGTCAGTGCAGAGACACGCAACTCCATCATCCGTCCTTGCATAGGGCACGCAAGTACGTACGGAGTCGAGCCCACTTTTTTAAACATCCGTTGAAAGAGACGGATTACGCAAGCTTGTGATTGGTCAGGACGCCGCTGTTGTTTACAGCGCCGCCATTGCACAGAGAGCCGAGGATAACTAGCGGCAGACATGGAGAAGTTTGAAGAATATCTCGCGAAAAAATATGAACGTTTAATTCTCCCGTGACTGGAGGAGTGAAAAGATGCGCAGCAAGCGTTTTATTTGTGGATGGAAATGACAGGAAACGTGGGTTTAGAGGTGGGGAGCGCATGAAGCGGTGGGAGAATGAGAGATAAATACGTCCGTGTTAAAAGTCTCTTATATACGCTAAACACACTATCTTGGACCGATACATGACAGGATACCACAGAACAGCGCTACGCCCTCTGCTGTCCTGCCGGGCAATTGCTTTGCAACACTCTCCAGGAGACGGAGAAGTATGAGAGCAAAATGCTTCCGTCAATCCGTGCGTGTCTGTCCCTTGTGGAGCTGATGGAGAAGCATAAACCAGGCTTTAGAGAGCTCGTCTTCTGGCGACTGCAAGGCACGATTGGTGTGCAGAGGTGATTTTCCAGCAGTGGCTCCCAGACTGTGGAACCAGCTTTCATTTTCCCAAAGCAAGCCTCCTCAGGTGCTTTCAGGTTATTTTAAAGACTCATTTATGTTCTCTAGGTTTCACTTCTGGTTGACTTTTCATCTTTACTGTTTTTATGTTTTGCACTATTATATAGTTTTTTTTTTGTGTTTGGGTGCAGCACTTTGGTCAGTGAGAATTGTGTAAATGCGCTATAGATTTGATGTTGAGTTGAGTGATCAACAAGAGCCTTCCCTGGCGTGACCCAAGATGGGTCCGTGATTGCTAATTTTCAGCGTGACGTAGATGTGACGAGCTTTTCCCCATCCACTTTCTATCGGCGGCTAAATGCAGGAAATGGGGTAGAAAACTATTTTCACGTTAAGTCTGCATAACTCAGAGGGACTGATCATGTTTCTAAAAGAAGTAAAATATATATTTTTTAGTGAAGTTACTCTTTAAGAGGTTACCATGCAACTTTTTCATATTTTTAAATCATTTGTGCTAAAATTATGTTTTACAGGGTTAATGAAAGAATGGGCGTCGCACCCATGGGGGATGTGGGGTTTTCAACACCCACACTTTTCCAGCCGTTTTGCAAAAGGAATAACTGAACGCTCCTTCTACGGAAGAGTTTTTGTTGTCCAACTTTAAAGTCAGCTTTGTTAACATTCAGTGACAAATAAAGTTTGTCGAAACCGCCCCGCCTTTACCTGAGTACACCTGTGCGCTGGTGGACTGGGCTGGAACTATTCAGGAGAGTTTCTCCGGACCCTACCGTTGGATTATTGAAGCCATTCAGGTTAATTATGAAACCTCTGAGCCAATAGAATTGCTTGCTTTTCATTTATTTCGGCTAGTTTTTTGGGGGATTTGGCGTCGGACAGATGCAAGGTAAAACAGCCACAAATCAGCTTTGTGTGATTGTCGGAAAGAGGAAAGCCTGGGCTTTAATTTAAATGGTGGATTCTGTGGATAGGATATTGGATTGTCACTACTTTGTGTTTTTCTCTAAATGCGTATTTTGTGTCTTTTTATGTCCTTTTGATTTAACAGCTTATTGTTGAAATTGGATGTTGTTGATGGAGAAAACTTGGGTTCTGTTATTTGGAAAATTAGTTCTTCCCGTTCTGCATGTGTGCAGTTTATACATTGGTGAATATTAAGCGTGTTTTTGGAAGGACTTTGTTACTGTGAATTATGCACGGACCCGTGACTGGATTGAGGTTGAGTTTCAGTTTACAGCTGATGACATCCACAGACAAAATCCCCCACACTTTTGAAAAGCTTGCAACGCGCCTGAATGAAAGGCCACCCAGCCCCTTTCTCCCCCTGTGGCCAGCAGAAAAAATGAGCTGACATACCTGGCGCTGCAGTCATGTTTTAGATCATGAGCACAGCTCATTTGTTTAATCTAGTGATGAATCCCTCATGTAGACACTAATGAAGGTTGGGAGATGTTTCAGCTGTTAGATTAAAGGTGTTAAAAGTCAAACGCACTGCAAGGAGATACGATTTGGTTTTGGTTATACACTAGAAGATGCAAAAAGCAAGCCGAAACTGTCTAGTCTCCCTTTAAGGAGGTGATCGTTTTATTTTTATTTCAGTGACAGAAATTAGTAATGACATTTTTTTCATCTCACCCAAAATCCGACTGTTAGCAAACTTCCCTTAAGTTGTTCTTTAGTTTAAATCGTTGCAGCTCTCCTCCAATGATGGTGGCTGAGGTATTACCTGGAAATGATAACCGACGGCCTACTTCAGCCATCAAGATTTCTAGGAGAAGAGAAAACGATCACTTTACGACCTGCCCAACGAGAGTCACTGAGAACAAAAATGATGGTTTCAGCGGAACGTCGGAAAGTTGGCTGCAGTCTCAAACAATCCCACAGGCCTTATGGGGCTCAGAGCTGAGTCTGCAGCGCTTGTTTCGCAGCTCAGCTGTGGCAAATTTTTAAATGAGGCCATTTATGAAACACTGGCAAGTAAAGAAATATCAGAGCAAAACTAGCTTTGTTCTCTTTAAACAGTCGTCTGTTAACATTTGAGCCTGTTGGTGAATGTCCAACAAGCCCACAGACTGTCACAGCAGTGTTGTTGCCGTGGATCTGCCCTCAACACTTGTCACTTCAGATCTATCGCTTAATGTGTGCCGGTGTTGCTTCGAGGCTTTGTGCTATTATTTATCACTGGCCAGTAACTGAATATGACACTTAAGAGATAAAGGCATACTCGTATGCGGGCTTGTAAATACACAACAGGCTGGATCACACCAAAGTTCACACTTTAGATACTTTCCAGATGTATGGGAGATTAAAAAAAAAACAAAAAAAATACCAGAGAATTTCCTTTCCACACGCCAGTGGAAAAGCTAAAAATTACAAGAAAATGCAAACCGTTGCTAAATTGTAAATGGGCATTTAAGGCTTTTAAAATATCCTACATAATAATGTCTCTACCATCAACCTGTCTACTGACTTCCACCTGGGCAGCCAAGGCTCAACAACCACCATCCAGGCCTGGTTGCTGTAGGGTTCTCTCTGCACTCAGATGACATTAGGGCAGAAGGTTTGCCGCTCCATCCACCAGGAGGAGCTTGGAGTAGAGCCGCTGCTCCTCCTCATCAAAAGGGGTCAGCTGAGGTGGTTTGAGCAACTGATTAGGATACATTCTGATCATCTCTGAGAGGAGACTCAAGAACTTGCAGTTGGAATTGTGTCCTCTGGCTGGAAAGTGTCTCCTGGATTCACCTCCTGGATCAGTTACCTATGCAACCCGACCTTAGGTACAGAGGTGCTGCGTGCCGACTGGCAAGTCAGGCGGTTGCTTGGGATCCCCAGACTCTGAAGCCAGAAATGCAACAGTAGAGAAACTATAAAGAGCGGTCATTTGACTGCGCTGCTGGCCGTCTCACACTCCCAGACAGGACCCTCCTGATTGTTCAGCTGTGCTTTTCCTCATCTGTACACCCCCACCCCCTACAGAGGGAGCTTCTCTGTTGGAGAATCTTCATTATCCTCCGCTCAGAACAGAGATACAGCAGCACACTTCCCAGTCTGGCTGGACAACAGCACGTTTGCTTGGGGCCCCGAGATAACCTTCCAGTGCCACCGCTTGGATAGTTGGAAGAGAATGAATGCAGAACGGATAAATGGATACCTTTTCTGTGCCATCACATTTACCAGGTGACTGTATTTTTAGTGAAAGCCGACTCAAACATGACTTCTTTTTTCAGCTTTGCTGCTGGGATCATAGAATAGAAGACCTGAGCTTTCATACGTAACAATTGACCAGATGAAGATGTGTAAATGTCTTCTTGTTATCAAGCTGTATTCAAAGTGACCACTTGTGCCTGGATGACCTATGTTGACCTATGATAACCTGGAAACTTAATGTATGACTTTAAGCGAATTAGTGGACATGTCGTTTTATTTTGAAAGTCTTTGCTCTTTACTCCATGTTGTTAGACAGAGAATGTTTAAGTATTCATGATAGATTTGTGATGTCACTTAAAAGGAGTTAGTTACACAGAACCATGCATTTACTGGTACTGGTTCAGTATTAGAAACTATGAGTTAGACGTTATTGATGAACCGGGTATCTGTAAAAATGATGAGTTAAGTGAGCAACTGGAGCGCAGTGTTATTTAGCATCAACTCAGAAACTTTGCAATGAGGTAAAAGTGACAAATTTCTATGCTTCTGTTGTTTCTTTTACGTATGCGTTATCTCCATGTGTAATTATTCAAAATATTCTGCTAAAGTTGTGATTAATTAAAATAAAAGTTTAGGTTATAAAAACACATCTGGGTGTTTTCGTTTCTCATGATGCATAAACACAAAACTGACTTTTTATCATCTCCATAACTCATCAGAAATAAACAAGTCTGAGTGAACAGAGTCGTTAAGAGCAGCAGTGATGCCCACAGACGTGTCTACCTCACACAGGAAAAGTGGCTGCCCTTTCCTTTTTTTCTAATGAATGCCTTTTTAACTTGTCCTGCTCCTTCTTTTGTCATCCTGAGACACACAGTATCTGTAAGCTAATGGCTGCCAGAGCCCGACGGCCTGCATAAGTCTTCCCTGTCTGACACTGTACTGTCATATCCGGCCGAGGTTTCATTAATTCTCCATCCCAGAATCAATGACTTGCCTTTGTAACGGATTTGTGGTCTCAGGCGCTTTCTTTCTTTCTCTCCTCTTGATCTAACACATTGCCCTCCTCTCCATAGCCCAACTTCAAGGGACGAGATGTAAAGATGGATGACAAAAGGGTCATTTTACCACAAGCTGAGATGTCCTACAGATGTGGGCTTGTGATTCAGCCTATTGGCTCTAATCAGATCAAACAAATTTGAGGCTCATGAGTCTTTTCATGTGTGTGATGTAAAAACAATGTGCAGGTGTGTGTGTGTGCTGATGTGTACATTTTCATGGATCGTAAGTGGCAACTCTGCAAACAGTGTCATGGCCTCTAAACCCCCTCTGACAGTGTACGTTACCGTCATTTGTTGGAAACGAGATTGCGACAAGAGTTTCTGGAAATATTCCATCACCTTTGAACTGGAGTGTCACTTAGTTTTGGGTCAAATGATAGTGCTTTAGACTTCAGCCTTTTCTATTGTGTGTGTGTGTGTGTGTGTGTGTGTGTGTGTGTGTGTGTGTGTGTGTGTGTGTTCATGTTTAAGATAGATGTCAGATAAACCCTGGTCTTTCATCACTTTGTAGAATCTTTTTTTTTTTCCCAGAAAGTTTATTAAAGTGGTACTTTACTCATATTTAAAAGGCATTAGCAGTGGTTTCCAATAGGAATAAATGCTTTGTAGGTCATACTCGGGGTGGAAGAAAGTTCCGGTGCACCTGTTTCAGGCACCAGATCAGAGCTGGGCTTCAGACGACAGGATTTGGAGTTTTATTTCCTGATATTTGGATATCTCGCCTCTGATTGGCTAATGGCAACACAACTCTACCACTGACTGTTTGCTCTACAACGTTGATGTTTTGTTTCCACAAATAACACAATTCTGGAGGAGTTCTGATGTGTGGTGGAGTTGCTAATGCTAATGGTTAGCGTCTACTAGCCTAGATATTCTCCGCTGTTTCCTGGATGCTAAACAGCCTCCCCTGTCGTGAGTCAAGATGGGTGAGTCCATGAATGTTAGGTGACAGTGTGACGTAGAGTTGTCAGGCATTTCTAATCCTAGTTTCACTGTCTGTTTTCTGTCAGAAGATAGGTGTAGGTGATAGGTAATTAATTTTATCCCATATTACCTTAAAGGACGACACAGAGAGAGAGAGAGAAGATTATTATTATTCGTAATGTCCATGAATCGTCATGTGAGAGCTGGGCGGAAACCCATCCATGGAGCTAACCAGCCCCCCCTCTGTTCCTGGGGAAAGCCTTCAGCTCACCAGCTCTGCATGCCCGCATTCTCCACCAAGATGTTAGGTAATTAAATGTTAGGTAATATTTAATCTCCATAACCCTGGAACCTCGAATAAACACTCTTGACAACATGGAAGACATTTTACCCTGAGTCCCCAAAACAAAGGAGAGTTAACGCAGGGAAAACCTCCTCCGAGGCTTTTCCCCCGTCACTCCCAATGTGTTCTCAGTTTGCCAAGGGTTTTATTTAGCAAAGGATTTAGAAGGTGGGGCCTTCTCAGGTTACAGAGGTACAGAGGTTTGGTTGGAATCAACATCCTTGACTGCAAACGAGCTTCTCTGCTCAACCTTTCATGAACAGCCACAGTTGGCAAACACAGAGATTCATGAAGCGTTAATAACACAAATTGGGCATCTTTTAGGCCTCAAAAAGGTACAATTATAAAACTACCCAACAGTAGGAGAGTATTTTCATGTTCAGCCTGCATTAAAACTTTTAAAGGTGCATTATGTAAGAATGAAGTAAGACTGAGATCCTGTGTTCAAATTTGGTTACCGCAGCCCATTTTTACATACAAAAATCTCTCTTTTCACCGTTCTGTGGGTTTCATGGTTGTTGCCAGCTGCAGATCAGCACCACATGGTTCTAGATGACGAGTCCTACGCGGCACGTTCATAAGTAGACAAGCACATTTTACTGTAATATGAAGTTGCTGATAATTCGAAAAAGTAGCTTGAGATTTTTTTTACCTGAATGTCTCCATTTCCCCATTAGCATTGTTAGCTCAGTGTTAGCTTAACCCTCTTAGCTGTGGCTTCTTACGCGTACAAGAAATGACTTCTGGGTCGCTCCTGTTTACTGGCTTCCATTTATTACCCAACACTGCTGCGTTTTGCCGACGACTGTCGAATTGCCTCGGTCAGTGCTGCAGCATTAGCTGGTGCAGACTCTCCAACCCCACAGCGGTGAACAGTAAATCTTTCATAATTCATGCAGACCATTCATTTATTTTTATTCATTGATTCATCAAAAAATCTTAAAAACACACTAAACATTTACTTTCTCTGCAATTCCCCTCCATTCTATCCATTCTTACAGGTGTATTTGAATTTATTTGTTCATGAATATATTTAATTAAAAACAGCTTCATACAACACTATTCAGCTTAATCTTATTGTTTTATTATTGCAATTTACACGACTTCCCCTAGAGAATATTAATGGGAGCTCTCTTCCCCACATGCAGCTCTCTTCCTGCATATTTATTTCCTTACTTAAGTATATAAAATAAGAACTTGAACAGACATGCCATTATCTCAGAGTTTAATAAATCCCAGTTGTTAGTTAACCCCCATTAGCTCCTCTCGTCACCTCGGATCAGATTTATCTGAAACCACTGTTTTGTCACTGTGTCTGTGTGGCCAGCGCTGCAAAGTGATAATGAAATGTGTTTTTTTTTCTTGCTCTGCTCCTCCTTCTTTCTCTCTTAGCCAGGGTCATTTATGAGCAAATCACGGCAGCAGGGTTGTAGAGTTATCACTCATAACGAGTGGAGGGAGTGAAACAGACATGGAGGTAGACCCCCGTCTCTTTCACGACCCCGGCGTTTGTCAGGAAACTCAATCAATGTGTAATTACCGTGGATGACTATCATAAAAAACAGTGCTAGGAGGCTTCTCAAGGTTACCCACCTAATTGTGTTATTTATAAATATGGAGCAGTTGTAAATGTGTCCGCCACACTGGATGGAGGTAACAGCTGATGGACATGATATATTTCCAATTTGCAGCGTGAGATCTGTGCAGACGGGTCGATGGAGCTGAGGGCCGCTCTGACTGTGGCTAATAATGCTGATAATGAAAGTTCTCGCTCTCAGGTAAATCAGATAAGAACCTTGAATTCATTCATCCGCATTTAAGACGTCAGTAGCTCCTGTGATGGTGAGATATTTTATCCACACTTCACAGGGGAAGGTGTAAAATATTAATGAAGTCAAACCAATGCGTAAATTCTACAACGATGGTCTGTGTCGTTTTTGGATTGTATTGCAGGATCCCACCCAACATTTGATGACCAAGCTTTGATGTTGCCCTAAGAAATTGTACAGTTTATTATATATATATATATATATATATACATATATATATATATATATATATATATATATGTATATATATATATATATATATATATATGTATGTATGTATGTATGTATATATATATATATATATATGTGTGTGTGTGTGTGTGTGTGTGTGTGTGTGTGTGTGTATATGTATATATATAAAAAGCTGCTTTAGGTCTTCATAGGGTCTACAAAAGCCTGACTGGAAACTATCAAATACTGTTTGTTATGTTCATCAAGAGCAGCTGTGAGTTGTTGTTGAGAGAAGAAATACGTAGATGAGCAGAATGCTGTAAGCGGCAAACCTTCCATCTGAACAATATCTGAATAATTTCACACCCAAGAAGAGCAAAATCGGATGAATTAGTTTTCCTTTTCTCTTTTTAGTTCTAGTTTAGCTTTTGGTTATTTAAAGGTGCAATTTGTAACAATGAAATAAGAATGACATCCTGTGGTCAAAGTGGTTACTGCAGCCCGTTTTTCCCAAACAAAAAGTGACTTTATCACTGTTGTTCCGTGAGTTTCATTTTACTGCAAGGTGGAGTTGTTGATCATTTAAAAAGCAGATCGAGAGGTTTACAGTGTTAGCTGAATGTTAGCGTTTAGCCTGTTTCTCCCGATGTTAAAGGACATTGTAAAATGTGGCTTATTTTGGGTACAAGAGATATGTTCTGGGTCACTTCTGTTTACTGGCTTCCATTTTTAAAATCACCTCTGCAGCCTGCCAGTGTTAAATTACAAATGCAGACGCTGCACTGTTAGGTTAGCGCAGACTTGGCAACCCAGCAGGCTCAAAGGTTGTAAACAGTAACTACGTCCCGGTTTAGGTTATGTTTTTTAAGGAAAAAAAACTGACAGCCACCCATTTGGGACATCGAGACATTTTGAGGTTATTTCATGGCAGAGTTCTCACATGTTGCACCTTTAATGACATTAGAGCTACATGCAAAACACAGTACAATAAAACAATGTTGTACCCTGTCACAATGAGTAAATAAAGAAAAACACGACTAAACATAAAAACCAAGTGCAGTCAATGCCGGAGTTTAAGTACTGCTCTATACCTGGATGTAATCCATTAGGAGTCAGTGCTCTTAAGCACATAAAAAGTGGTCCTCCCTGTGATACGTTCCATTTGATAATAGAACTGGTGCTTGATCAAAGATGTGAGACTAGTCTCTCCTACTCTACTTATACTAACAGATCTACCTGAGAAGTAGCTCACTTGATCCAATCCAAGAGAGAACATAAACCTCACTCTCCACCTTTCCTTTTAATCCTCATCTGTGGCCTCCTTTAGCTGCACAGCTCCTCATTCCCTGAGACAGAGTCTAATTCTGAGGCATCTATCAGCTGTCTCCACCACAGTTAGTCACAGTGAGTCAGCCTCTTTCATCAGGCTCCCCTGCTCCTCCTCATCACTCCTACCTGTCCACCAGCACCTGATGCCCCCTTGGGGAATCACGTCAGTCCCAAGCCTGTAAGAGGGAGGCTGACATGGGCCTTAAAGGACAGCCTGCTCCCCCCTTAACCCCCCTTGCTCAGTGGAGGATGAAATTAGCCTGCTATGGACCGTCCATAGTTGTGGGTCACTTCAGACTGCCATGCAGCCATGCTTGAACAGTGCTTTACCGTAAGCACCACCATTACAAACTGCTCTCTATAACCCTGGTCTCCTTGCCTACAGCCCCATGTAACCTCCAACTCACCTCCCATTCACCCTGGCCTTTTGCCCCACAGCTTAGAGCCTTAAACCCCCAGTGTGGGGCAGAATAACTGGAGCATGAGGGTTGGAGATGGAGCAACAAATTGAGTTTAAGACTAAACATATTCTATTATAGTACGAGACTGGGCCGTACACTCTGGACACTCTGCCCAGCAGATGATTCTACTTTTATCTACTTTGTGGGAAAAAATATTAAGAGTGCCAATGCACATGCTGCAAAGCAGCCATCTGCTTACATATCTGTCAGGTGTGTTTTTAGCTCCACTGCTTTGGCAGAAAAAGAGAGAGAGAGAGAGAGAGAGAGAGAGAGAGAGAGAGAGAGAGAGAGAGAGAGAGAGAGAGAGAGAGAGAGAAAATCATACAGCTCCATTGGAAATGGTGCGCTATTGACTTTGATTGCGGTGGGTGTTGACAGATAAAACACAAAATTGCAGGAATTGGCTCCACAGACAACAAATGGGTTTTTGCTGAGCAGGTTGGCCAACCTTCGCCCATTTCCTTCTTTGGACCTCACGCTTCTGTAAAATCATCATTCAAGGTTTAAACAAGTCACAGACGCCAGATGACTGACCTGGTGTTTCTTTTTTTTTTTCTTTTTTTTTTACGAATTTATAACAATCAGTTTGTTGCAAAGGTGTCCAACCCTGTTACTTAAAGATATACAGACAAATATTCATACACCTGATCATTAGTCGCTCCTAAACCATAGTTTAAAACAGAGGTTTTCAACCCTTTGGAGGCGGGGACCCTTTTAAGGGGGTTAACTATTTTCCATGCCCCCCACGCCGATAAGTTGTGGCCAGGTTTACCATTTTTTTGTTACACGGCATGTAATCTTCAGATGTTTGGTGGAAGAAGTGTTTTGTTTTATTCTTGAACTGAGGTTGCTCTGTCATGAGATGTGTCTTTAACCCGGTTGGCTTCATTAGTTGCACTTGATGACCCACAATCCCCATAAAGCCAGACTCCAGATAAATGCTGTGGTACTTCAGCCAGTTTGGCTTTTGAATTGTTATGGGCACCAGCCTGGCCGCTTTAGACACAGCAGCCAGGATCACCCAGCCCCGGTGATCAGCCCGACACAGCCCCTCATCCTCTTCTCCTCCAGGCTGCTGAGGAGACAGCTGAGCTTCTTAGGTGTGTTCTTGCTGTGTCGTATCTCTAATTCCATGCTGTAGTTCTTTTTTAAAACACAGAGCAGTTTTGTTTTCCTGTTTTCCCGCTACGTTTCGTTTGCGGCTGCAAACTCCTTCAGGCTGACGCTGATGGTGACGTCACTTCCTTCTCCGTTTATCTGCGGGCAGCAGAGGACGTTGTCGCCCTCTGCTGCCCGCTCTCCCCTCTCAGACGATGCAGTCCCATGCGCGGTCCAACGTGTAAACTCCATCGTCCCTTCTCATGGTCCCACATCCACGTCTCCTTATCTCGATTGCTTCCTTTGTCCATCTTTTGTATTTCTGTTGTTCGGTGTTTATGATCCGTGTGTTGTCCCAGTCCATTACATGGTTTTCTCTTATGCATTGATCTGTTACGGCTGACTTCTTTATTGTACTTTCTGCTGCTTGTTTTGCTACTCTTGTGTGTTTTCGACTTGCCTCTCTCTCGCACTCCTTTCTATGTTCTATTGTTCGTGTGTTGAGTTGGCATCCGGTTTCTCCTATGTATGTTTTTTTGCAGTTTGCATGGGATTTCATAAATGACTCCACATTTAAGTCCAGCTGATATTTTGTCTTTTGGGTGTACTAGTCTGTTTCTAACTGTTGTGTATGGTTTTGTTGGTGCGTTTATGTTGTGCTTTTTCATTGTTGCTCTTATTTTTTCTGTTATGCCTCTGATGTATGGTAGGGTTATCATTGGTTTTGGTTCTTGTCTTTCTGGGTTTACATACATAGGAGAAACCGGACGCCAACTCAACACACGAACAATAGAACATAAAATTGTGATTTTAACTGTGAAAAGTGCTATATAAATAAAGTTTTACTTTACTTTACTTACTTTACTCTAAACCATGCAACATATCTGTGTCTTCTTCGACAGAGTTTGGCAGACTTCCCTGTTGACTGACATCCGTAAAGGTGTGTATGTCATGTTGTTCATTGTCCAATAACATGCAGAGACAGTGTGTGAGACAACCGTGGATTTTGCCCTATCTATGGTCACGGCCAGACTATATATTCACAGGATGGGTTGCCAGGCTAGAACTCTCACAGCTCCTTTAATCGTTTCATTTCACAATGTTGCTACTGTTCATTAATTATATGTATGTTGGTCAAATAGCTAAAATGTCCATCTTTTTCTCTTTTTCCGGTGACAAACTGGAAGTAAAGCTTTGAAACCTTTGCACAATTTATGCAACATCAGTGTCTGTCTGCTGTTGAAGCCCGAAAATTTCTCCTTCATCCATTCTCTCCCAGTACCCAAAACACATCCGTGCCAGAAGTCCCCAAAGTTAACGGCGCAATTACCGTGAGTGTCTATTAAAGGAGGCATAAAAGATGGGTGAGCTTGATTCACTGCTACATCAGACACATAAAAGAACCAAGAACTGGAGATGGAGCTGCGAACTCCCATCTTTGAGCAAAGGAGGACAATTATACAAGGTTTGTAAAGGTTGAGATAAGAGCTTGTCTTTAGAGTCTATTTGCTCTAGAATGAGCAGAGGAACGGTTACAAGGGAAGAGGGGGAGTTTGTCAAAGATCCCAGGCTGGAGCTAAGTTACTCTCTTTCCTTGGTTTTAACCGTGTGGGTAACATTTTTGATTGCAACTTGTATTTTTTTAAACGTTTGAAAATGCCAAAAAACTTGCATGTGTAAAATTTCATTTTGATTTTTGCATCCATCCAAACAAAATGAAACACCCAGTTCTCAAATAAATGTCCTTTTTGACTAAAAATCATCAAAAGAAACATTAAATTAAAAAGGAAGGACAAACACGTCCTTTCACAGCCACATGCAGGGAGGCAAGCTGCTGTTGTCACTTTCAATAGACGCCAGAGTGAAAATGGCACCTTTCAGACCCTCTAAAATGTCAGGGTTATCCTCGGGAACCTTAAAGAAAGGCATTTCTTTCACATCAATATCGACAGTAAACACATAAGGCAGAAGCTGTCTTTTTGCCTTTGCCATCACAACTTGTAAGAGGATAATAATCGCTGTGCAAAAATGACTCCAGCAAGGCGTGACCTTTTTCCATTCCCATGTGAGGAAGTGATTGTAAAAAGCACCTCTACTCGCTCAAAAGTAGGAAAGCTGAGATTGTCCGCCATGTTTTGTAGGAATAACCCTATGAGGACGATCTGTTTTAATTGTTAGTATTTTGGAGTCATCGTATCTTCTGGATGAAATGGCACCAGCATTTGAGAGCTTCAAAAGTCTTTGTGTCCAGTTTCTGTCATGAACCTCAAAATAAGTAGTCCATCATATAATTGGGAGTCGTGCTGCAGCAGGCTTGTTCGGTCTGCCATTACAGATGAGCATCAATCTCAAAGAAGCTTTTTTGTTTCCTTTCAATGTTGCTTTCAGTAAAAAGCCATCGAGCAGCATTCCACTTGTAGATGCAGGAAAATGAAGCCACCTGGTGACTAAATCTGCAGAACATCAAATTAAAGCACGGCAGGAAAAAGGGATGTTCACCAGCATGTTTAGAAGGAAAGATCTTCATGTGGAAAGAGTTGAAGGATCTCTAGATGAAGTAAATGTAGTCACCAAAAGCTTGAATTTAATCTTATCACAAAAACAGACAAACACATTTGTATTATCAGTATTTTATTTACGTCTGTTTTTGGAACTCATCACTGAGGTAGTGGATACCTTTATGTACCTGGGTGTTCACCTCAACAGCAAACTGAACTGGTCCAACCCAGATGCTCTGTGTAAGAAGGGCCAAAGATGCCTCCGCATCCTGAGGAGGCTGAGGTCCTTTGGAGTTAATTTCCCAGCTGCTAAAATCCTTTTATCACTCTTTGGTTGGCTCTGTTATCCTCTCTGTGGTCTGCTGGGGTGAAGGCAGCTCTGACCGAGACAGAAAGAGACTGAACAAGCTAGTTCACAAACTTAGCTCGGTTCTGAGCTGCCCACTGGATGCGGTTGAGGAGATGTGTGAAAGGAGGATTCTGGGGAAGATGACCTCCATCTTAAAAAAAACCTCACACCCACTGCATTCCACTGTGGAGACCATGGACAGCTCCTTCAGAGGCAGACGGAGACATCCCAGATGTAAAACGGAACACTACGGTAGGTCATTCATCCCCTCTGCAGTAAGAGTGTATAACTCCTCAGTTTAACTGGTACTGGCATTATCCTGGTACACAATACCACCAATGCAATACTCTGTATGTGTTCAATACCAGAGTTACATAGTATGTCCTTGTCTCTTGCAGCATGCTGCATAGAGATGGAACCCAAGTTACTTTTTTTATTTGTGGTTTTTAGCGGTCAAAGGTTACAATTCTAGACTACTGCCTATGTGCATATACATGTACCTTTCTCATAGTTTTTTTCTTCCAATTATTCTCTGAAGTGTTGGTGCTGCTGTAAAAAGCGAATTTCCCCACTGGGGGATGAATAAAGTATTTTCTATTCTATTTTCTTTTTAGCATGAGCGCTTTTTTCTAGTAGGCCCGAATTTTTTGTTTATAGTGTTTCTACTTTTATGCCGTTTTATGTTTTGAGTTTTTTAATCTAATTATTTTGGTTCCATGTTTATGTTTTTACAGGGAGAGCTCGATATTGGCTTTCATATTGTCTAACTCATAATTTCTGATAAATTAGGGGTTTCACTCATTAACTCATTCCCTGCCAGCGTTTCACACTGTTTTTACTGTTTATTTTAAGAGTCACTGAACGTTGCGCACTAGGATGATGTCGACACCAAAACTACCAAAACAAAGCGGAGACTCACCTCTTACATCAGGAAGAATCCACATGTTTCGAGCGTTATCCGTTCTTTCGTAATCCGTTGTTTTCCGGTTCGCGCCTCACTTTTTTTTTACAGCAGCGGCCCAAACAACACGTTCTCACTCCCAGCGCGTCAAAAACAAACGCTTGGTCAGCCACCCTCCACGTCAGACCCCTGACGCCAAAACTGCCCTTTTTCGTTACTTATGTGCGAAAAGGGGTTTCTCCCTTACTTGACTGCAGATCCCAATGCAGCGTTACACTGACGCGATGGGATGTCCGCATCCAGGGCACCAAACAAGCTAATTGTACCTCACCTTAACCTTATCCTCTTATTTAACCTTCCCCTCACCCCTATCCTAACCTTAACCATCTTGCTAGCGAACACGTTAGTGATGTGTCGGTCGCTCTAAAAGCCGGCTCTATGAAGTGAACGGCGGGAGCCGCCTCGTGATTGGTCGAGTTTGGACTGAGCCAACACGAGGGGGATGTTTCAACTACCAAGGTGGAGGTTAAAAGTAGAGGGTATGTGTAACCTCCCCCTCGCCAGATGGTATGTTCTAACGTTCCCCTTGGGCAGCAAATACGAAAATTCACAGTTAGGATGAGGGAGAGGGGAAGGTTATAAATAGCGAAACGTTAAGGTTAGGTGCGGTTAAACGAGCTGGTTCGGTGCCGCACCGGTTAAATGAGCTGGTTCGGTGCCTCATTTAAGGTTTAGGTGCGGTTAAACGAGCTGGTTCGGTGCCGCATCGGTTAAATGAGGGTTAAAGTTAGGATGAGGGTGAGGGGAAGGTTATAAATAGTGAAACGTTAAGGTTTAGGTGCGGTTAAATGAGCTGGTTCTGTGCCGCATCAGCGGATATCTAATCACGTCAGTTTTACGCTGCATTGGGATCTGCAGTTACAAAAGGGAAAAACCCCTTTTCGCACATAAGTAACGAAAAAGGGCACTTTTGGCGTCTGGGGTCTGACGTGGAGGGTGGCTGACCAAGCGTTTGTTTCCGACGCTTAGGGTGTGAGAATGTGTTGGCCCAAAACGATCTCCTAACACATGGATGTTCTGCTTCCTGATCACGTGACACGTGACGTATGTGGATGAAGGTCGGCTTTAGAGCTGAGATGCTTGTTCTCACGGTGCGGGGGCTCGTCTGCCGCCCACACAGTAAAAACATGGCAGTGAATGAGTTAAAAAACAAAAAATTATTTAAGTTGCCAACATTACATTTCTCCCATCATGAATGCTTGAGATTTCCACACAAAATTACAACTACTTCAGTTGAAGTTAGACATAGAAAATGTTGTGTTAAATTTGTCTCCAGCAGCAGATGAATGGCATTCTCTCTGAGATTATCCTGTCAAATGCTCTGTGACGCCCTTAGGCCACAGATAATTATTAAGTTGGTGATGGGAAAAAGTTTGTATAATAAGTACAAGTGAACTAAGGATGTAAAAAAGGTTCAAATGTTTTAGGTTTTGAAAACAGATCAAAGTGAGACATCACTCTTATATACTACTTTTGTTATCTTGTCTGTGCGAAACGTGACAGAGTGGGCGCTCACACCGCAGACCCATTATTGACGTGGCTTGTGTTTCCTCCACTCCCAGTGTTTGTATCTTACATTGAGGCAAAAACAAAAGAATAAACGGATCACGAACACTCTGATTTTGCTTTCTACGTCCGTACTTTGGAGAAGATTTCTCTTTGTACGTATTGATTTGTTTAGGGCATGTTTGGGCACATGATAAAGTTACTTAGTTGATTAAATGTAAGCAGAATGAACATAAGCATGCTAAGCTAGGCTAATTGCTAAGTGTGACGCTAAGACGTCAAGGCTGCCATTGAGCGTGAGACACATGCATTTGACCCCCTTCGCACACTCTTTCGCCACACCTCCCAAATCTCGCGTTGATTAATTATGTCCAATATTTTCCAATATTACATTTTAAGGCCATTATCAGCCGATAATATCGGTAGATCGATAATATCAGACATTCCTAGTTTTACCTTTAAGTCACACACACTGGTTGGTTTTTCTACTGTTATAAGGTCCTTTATAAAGACATTTGGCATGTTTTTGGTTCATAAGAACCATAAGCAGTAACTATACCCGAGTTTATTATTATTATACAAGATGTTTTACCGTTGATTTTATTTACTCAGATGTTGCCTTTTGTTTGTTAATAATAAAAAATAGTAAACAAATATTGGTAGACCACTGACAGAGGCTTCAGTGTCCATTTAACAGAATTAAAGTGATTAATCTACATTATCTTTTACCTTTTAGTCCTTTAAATGTCTGCGCGAGAAGCAAGTGAGAGATTTTCTTGTGTTCACAGCAGTTGCACTAAAAGTGGGATGTGAAGGAGACTGCTGACAACTGCAGCAGTTAGGGTGACGAGTCCAAAGGGAGGGATGACAAGATCTGCACTATGAGGGGGGTGCAGATTATAGCAAACATAAAAAGGGAAAAATAAAGAGAAGAGGAGGAGAAAAGGGGAAAATTCCTCACTATTATGTATTTCACGCTAGAGTGAGCATTTGACATATCCAATTTCTAACCTGAGACACTCACTGTGTTTTGTGCAGCTCAAAGGGGTTATAGAGGAGGTTATGGCATCACAGATCTGTGTGTGTGTGTGTGTGTGTGTGTGTGTGTGTGTGTGTGTGTGTGTGTGTGTGTGTGTGTGTGTGTGTGTGTGTGTGTGTGTGTGTGTGTGTGTGTGTGTGTGTGGTCATAGTGGTCAGGTTTTATGTATCAAATGTGTTTAAAGATGCTTTCAGAATTTAAATTTGGCTACTCTACCCAGAAAGTGTTTTCATTTCCTATTGAAGTTCTGAATGGATGTATGTATGTATGTATGTATGTATGTGTGTGTGTGTGTGTGTGTGTGTGTGTGTGTGTGTGTGTGTGTGTGTGTGTGTGTGTGTGTGTGTGTGTGTGTGTGTGTGTGTGTGTGTGTGTGTGTGTGTGTGTGTGTGTGTGTGTGTGTGTGTGTGCAGGAAAGAAATGATCAATTCACATTTGTTACCCTCTGGGGAGAACCTTTTCAATGCCCGCCGGTGCACAAACACATACACACACACACACACACACACACACACACACACACACACACACACACACACACACACACACACACACACACACACACACACACACACACACACACACACACACACACACACACACACACACACACACACACGCACACCCTGCAGCCTCTCCCGAGGCACTTTAGCATATCCGTCAGCCGTATAAGCTCTCAAAGAAGAGACTGACACGCGGACCTGCACCGTCATTCAGACATAACTTTCTGCAGATTCATCCCTAATGAGGCATGTCAATTATCTTATTTTATCCCATGAATTAGGTATGTTCCGATCACATCCTTGCTCCAGATCCAAGTATTTGCCAATACCAAATCCCGATCCGATAATTCAGCAGTGCAATAAAAAGGGGACAAAAGGACACATCCAAGTTGTCTTTTAAGTATTTTCTTATTATTTGTACATTTAAAAAATTTTTTTTACTCATGTCCTTAGTTTATGTGCCAGAAAACATCACTTGTTTATTAGGAAGTGCATTAATAAAAAATGTGTAAATATTAAATTATATATTTAAAAGTAACTTTTTAGCTCATTGCAAATCATTTAATTATCGTGCGGCTGTTTTGAGCGCTGCACGTTCTCGCGACAGGGCTGGCTTACGCTTTTCTACAAAACACCTGTAGTGCTCAGGTTGGGATGAGAAAGCAGCTCATCCCGTGGCTCAGGGAGACTGCAAAACCAGTCTGCACAAAAATACTGTGGTCTTGGCAATTTTGCTGTCTGTAGAAAATTTCTTATTTACCGCAGTGTCGGCTGGTTCAGTTTTTATCTGAGGTGCTGCAGCAAACGGAGCAGGCTTTGTTTTTTAAGGTGGCTTATCAGATTTGTAGTGTTGCAGCTCCACCATGTCACATGCCCAGTTTGCACCCATTACAAGTGTGTGGTAAATGGCCTGTATTTATATAGCACACTCCTAGGGTTCTACCACCCTCCCCAAGGTGCTTCACAGCACAATTAGTCATCCACCCATTCACACCCTGGTGATGAGCTATAATGAAGCAACAGCTGCCCTGGGGCAGACTGACAGAAGCAAGACTGCTGAGCACTGGCACCACCGGCCCTGCAGACCAATACCAGCGGGCAAGGCGGGTTAAGTGTCTTGCTCAAGGACACAATGGCAACATTCAGTGGTGAGAGCCGTTATCGAACCTTCAACCTTCTGATTACTGGACAACTCTGTCTGCCTCCTGATCTCCTGCTGCCTTGTTGCTCTGCCTTTGTAGTTGGGATGTACTTTAAACCTGACGGCAGATACATCCTTTCTCCTGAGGAGACATGTTAGCCCTGCGCTAGCTCTGCGTTAGCTTGTTAGCAAACACCTACATGTTGCGGTGACTGAATTCTTTGACTACCTTAAATTTTGTGACCTTGAGGTATTGTCTCCTCTAAAACAATTAAAATTCTTGCGGTGAAACTTGTCAAAATTAAAACTATGCCATTGTCATTCCAATTGGAAATTTTCATCTCAGGATGAATTCAAAAAGGCACACTTGTTGTTTTAAAAAGGTAATTGCTGATCTTTTCTAGCCTGGCCTGCTAGACTCGTCCTCTGTTTAATTCTACACAGAAATAGTCTGGCTACTCACAGGCAGAGAGGCACATGAGGGGCGGGACTAGCCAGCCCCAAAATAACCAGTAAATCAGAAAAAAGGCGGAAATGCCGACTTTACCGCTCAAAGCTCTATGTTTTTCACTGTGGTCAAAAATGGCGTCTGGCGCCTTTAGAAGAAAGGCTTTTAGCAGTTCTTCTTGTGGTTTTAAAGACATGTCCAAGTCAGTTAGAACAGAGGAAAGAGCCGCAGCGAACGCCGCTTCAGGCGCCATTTTCTTGTTTATGAGAAACTGAGCGTTGTGGTGTGTGATGTACGCTGCTCAGCTCTGACTGACTCGGGTAGAATTCTCAGGACATGGGTCATTTGAATAGGAGAGCTCCCAGGAAGCATGTGACTGGCTGGTCAGGCTAGATCTTTTCTACCCGAATCCGGAAACGTTGAAAAATCACGCAATCAAACCAGATTTCCAATCATGTGATCGGATCGAGCCTCTCTACAATAAATCTACCAGTCTCTGAATTTCATCATCTTTTCCTCATAAAAATGTCACTAAATAAATGCTTGGTGTATTTCATTAAACTTGTACTAGTTTTGCCTACAATCCACCCCCCTCCCTAAAGCTGACCTGGTATCTCAACAGTACCATTGTCATAATTACCATCATCACAATCACTATGATCTTAATTGGCCTTTTCTCCTCGTTTGCTGCTCGTTAGCTAATTGACTCACAGAATATCTCTGCAAAAGCTTAGCAGGGCAACACAAAAGGCAACAGACGGAGATCAAGGCGAGGCATCTGCCTGTTGAGAGAAGAGGAAAAACTGCGACAAGCCTCCACTCATCTGTCACAGTAATGACTGTCTCAACAACTGTACACAATTATGCAGAGGAAAAACTGAGGCTGTAGCCGCCACCATGCTACACACACACACACGCACACACACACACACACACACACGCACACACACACTTGGAATGAATGCAAAGTGAGACTCAGACAAACCAGAAGATGCACAAATATAGAAAGGAGAATGGTTTAAATTATACACATGTAACTGTCGGTGTCAAAAAGCCAATTATAGGACAGTTAGAGACATGGACTGAAATACTGTAATTACATTGCACTGAACTGTGTAAAACCAAGCAGGAACAGGAGGAATATCCAAGCCATCATCTCTGTAAGCTCATTAGACAATAAAAGTGACACAAAGCACCAAAAACTTGTTTTAGCAAAAGAATATTTCAGAGTTTTTTAAATCCTAGAATTTTCTAAAACCATCATTCATTATAAAAAATCCTAACTCGCTGTGAATCTCCTCTTTTTCTCTTTATGCATTTTGCCATTCTATTATTGATTCTTTCCATCGCTGTGCATTGCTTGTGGGTTGCAGAACTTGGTGGTGTCGCTGGTAATGGGGTCTCGTGGGTCTTTAGCACAAAAAGCCCAGTTCAGAAAACTGCCTGCGTAATAAGAAGGGATGGGGGGAAATTTCATGCTACTTTTAAAAGGTTTGTGTGGGTACTGAATGCATGCAACCAGCAGAGGCTGACCTCAGCAGAGCATTTTTGACATTCAGAAGTGAGTAAAATACTCCAACGTGTTTTTTATGCCCACCTGCACAAAGCCGTTCAGACAATGTCCATACACAGTTTGGTTCTATTCATGTTATTGTTTTTCTTTTTTATCTTGCTATACTGTCTTGCTATACTAACTCCTGGTTGATAAAAGTATTTATGTATTGTCAGTATGCAAAAGATATTTTTTGACTAAAATTAAAGGTGCAATTTGTAAGAATGACATGCTTTGGTCAAATGTGGTTACTGCAGCTCATTTTTTACTTTCTGTGTGCCGTTCTGTGAGTTTCGTGAAAATCACCACCAGAAGATGCTAGATTCTGGATGACAAGCGCACATGAGTCAGACGCTTGATAGGTAGATAAATTTGCTTCGCTGTTAATCTCAAGTTGTTGGTAATGGAAAAAAAAATGCTTGAGATTTTTTTTAGGGCCTCTGTGTTTCTAATTCACCATTTTTAACTCAACGTTAGTCTCTAGCCTGCTTCATGTGGTCTTCGAGTAAAACACAAACATGCCGTGGCTTCTTGGGGTACAAGAAATAACTTCTGGGTCACTCCTGCTTACTGGCTGAGGATCTTTCTAAAAATGCTGCTGCGTTTCACCGGCTGGAGTCTAATTTCAAATGTCGATTCGACAACCCAGCGGCTCACAGATTGTGAGCAAAGACTAACTCCCCTTTCTGGTCCTTTTGAAAGGGGAAAAGCTAACAAACCTCCAGCCTCCAGAGCAGGAAATCCATTTCAATGTAACTTTTCTACATGATTGAGACATTAGACTGTTCTGTGATTACCTCAAGCGTAATTTAACTTCAAAATCTAATTGAAATTAACAAAAACTCGATGTTCAGCCAGATTTTAGACTATCAATGTACAATGACCAAAATAAAGAGTATTTAGTAAAGAGGGCTAACATAAAAAGGACCTAAAGGTTTAGATAATTTATTGGGCCACTACTCCAGAGGCATAAACAAAGTTGTCACTATGAGCTGCCACAGCCGTCTCCTCAGCTACCATTTTTATTATCATTGACTAGATTATTTGCTGATTTCAGCAGGGACATAGCCTCTAGCTACCGTCTCTGCTGACGAATCGGTAGTTAAAATTTGGTTCTTATTACTCTGCCATATCTGGGCGACCACTGGAAAGGCAAGTGTCGATTTTTACAGTTTTCCCTCCAAGAATATTCTGCAAGGATTTTCGTTGTCCTTTCTCGTCTTTGTCAATCACACTTCATGTGGCTTCACAGTGTTTGTCTTTATTATTGGAAAAGAACCCAATAAAGCCAAGAGCCAACTGGGACTAAATCACAGTGCAAACAAAATGTGTGTGCACGTTTGCATATACAGTACCAGCCAAACGTTCAGAAACAAACAGCTCTGATTTTAGAATATTCTAAATTATAACCTGATTAGTTTTAAGTGCAGAGTGTTCTGAAGGGTCCAAAGAAAATCTGGCATCGCTAGTTGACATGATTTATTTGGTAAGAGCTTAAAAAAATGTATTTTATGGATGTATTTAAGATGAGAAAGAAATAGCCTCTGGCATCAGTGGCCCATCAGGTGGAGAGACTATATAACAAGAGTGCTACAGTGTCTGAGAAGGGTCAAAAGTCCTGTGGGACAGGTGGGTTTTATCATGGCAAATGTCTTATCTGACATTTGTCACAAGGATAAGCCAGAAGTGATAATTGGAATGAGGTTCTCCCTCTTCACTTAAATTCTGCTCTTTTCAATTGCTGCTTTTGCACACACACACACACACACACACACACACACACACACACACACACACACACACACACACACACACACACACACACACGCACGCACGCACGCACGCACACACACACACACACACCTTCTGTACTTTTATCTAAGCGCACAGTGTGTACCAAAGTTTGTCTGCGAGCCTTTTGCCTTCACATCTCCCAATATCTTATCTTCAAGCTAAACGCCCACGGTTGGCATTTTAGGACGACACATGCCGACCGTGCATACACAGATAACCACCGATACAACTCACCGTCACACACAATGGTCCACACACACAAGCTGTGAGTGTGTGCATGTGTGAATGTGGGCGATTAAAAGGATGCTTATTTGTTGTCCTCGTGTAACGTGTGGAGTGATGCTTGTATGTTGGTTTGCATCTCTGAAAGTCTTGGAGAGTGAGTGTGTGCACGTGCTCTACTGAATGTGCGTCACAATGTTTATGCATACGTGTGTGTCAGTGTGTGTGTGTCTGTGTATTTGACTGGTGCTAGCAATGATACGCACTGATTATACAGTAATGTCAGGAAGGCAGCAGGCAGCCTGGTTTTAGTCACAGCAGGAGGTCGCGCCATCCTTGCCATTATCCCAGCCTCGGTTTCACACTGAGAAATATGCCAGCCTGGACAAAGGAGCGTCTTTTCAGCGTTTCATTTTTATTCTGATCGGACCTCAGACCGGCTGCAAATAGCACGCCGTTTCCGCTTAATTGCTAGTTTGAGCTGCGATAAAACACTTTGCCATGACATGCTGGTCATTTTGCAAGAACTCTGTTAAACACAAATTTGTGTTAACTGGCATGCTTTAAAGGGGGGACGTTTCCAGGAATCAAATAACAGCACATTGTTTTTGAGTTCCTGCACATTTTTACAGATGCCCGATGTCTTCTTTGTTTCCTGTTGCTGCAGCATTCAAATCTCACCTCAATCCAAACAGCACACAGGAAACTGGATGGGATAAAGTGTCTAGGGCCGAGTAAATTATCTTGCACGTAAATGATTTGTGAATTTTCACACAGAATAATTAACCGCCCACATTTTTGTTTGTGATTTTTATTTCATTTATTGTAAAGTTGGGCACATACAACACATTATCTTTCTCTCTCAGAAAGGCACACAAATCCTTACAAACTACTATTTGTTACGTTTCCATGTCTCAGGCTACGGTTCTTTGCTTTAAAGGGGGCATACCCTGCTCAATGAGTGCTTTGTGATGAATTTCTCAGGGAAAAACGACAGAATTTAAAGTCTCATCAATATGCATGCCATGAATGTAGCGTAAAGGGCTTTAGAGTTCAAGTGCCGGTCATTTATCATTTAGGTAAAACATAATGCTACATTGATGTTTTATCTCTGGGCTGCATGGTGGCGCAGTGGATAGCACTGTTGCCTCGCAGCACGAAGGTCGCATGTTCGAAACTCGGCTGCAGCCTTTTTGCGTGGAGTTGCGTGTTCTCCCCTTGCAAGCGTGGTTTCCTCCGGGTACTCTGGTTTCCCCCACAGATCACAACATGCCCTAGAGGTTATAAATTGTAAGTCGCTTTGGATAAAAGCGTCTGCTAAATAAATAAACATAAACATCTCCACAAATAACATAAGCCTGAAGGAGTTCCACCATGTTTTGGAGTTGCTAATGCTAACAGTTAGCTTCTACTAGCAGAGACACGCTCTACTCTTTCCTGGGTGCTAGATCAACACAGCTTTCCATCATCGAGCCAAGGAGGCAGCACTTTTTAACAGGCGTAACTGCAAAGTTTGGATCATGACAAAAAGTAAGAGCTGCAGGATCTTCCGCTTATCCAGGGCAGGGTAGGCTGTGTGTTTTTATTATTAGTGGCTACCAGCTATGGCTTAACTAACTACTGATGGACATCAGGGGCTTCCTTCAACAAAAATATCAGGTATATTTTATTTCATATAGTATGTTTATATATAGTTTAATTATATTTGCATGCAAAACAACAGGATATTTATTAGAGCACTATATTTATAATTGATGCTCTTCGTGTTGGGCTTGATTGCCTTGAAAGAGCAGGGAGATAGAGAGAACAAGGACGGCACAAAGAAGGAGCAAGATGCATGTGAGAAAGATGCTATAATCAAAAAGACCGTTTTCCAAAAGTCATGACAACATGTTCACTAGTGTGTCCTGTTAAATATATACTAATTCCAGATAAAATGGGTCATACAGTGTTTTAGTGTGATTAGGCTAGTTGCTGGTTAAAGTTCTCAGTCTGTCTTCCAATGAATGCTCCTCCTCCCTGCCCCCTGAGGAGTCATCGATGTTGTTAGCCCATATTGTGTTAGACTGGTTGTTTGGATTAGATACAAGTGGGGGACCTAGCCTAAAACAGTTTTAAAGTCACGCCCAGACAGCTCATACTATAGTTCTTTGAAAAATCAGACATAGTAACCTTTTTAGAATTCTGTCAGATGGGTAAGGAGAAGTCGAGGAGGAAAGAACATGTCACACTACAGCAGCGTCACGACATGAAGCAACTGGTGGAACAAAAACGACTAAAAAATCTACTGCAAGGAGCAGTGGGAATGATCTGGGAACTCCAGAAGATGGCCCAAGACCAACTTCACTCCCACAATATCCACAAAGCCAATATGGAGGCTCTTTTAATAAGAGCTGGTTTTTAAAAAAACAAGTGGCTGCAGTACTCCATCTTGAGGACCTCTGCTTCCTGCGTTTCATGTTGTGTTTTTGGGAAGCAGGAAAATCAAGGTTTAATTGTCTCATTGGCAAAACGAGCATGACATTGTCACAACGCGTCTTACCATCTATAACACCACTGCTGTCTTTTATTCTGTCGTGATCTACAAGTACATCCCCAGCCTAAAGAGAGCTCAGAGTAAAGGCACTTTAATGTAATAAGCTGAGTTGGTTTGGGCATCCAACTGCGATGCTACCTCTGGTGATTCCCTGGGCACGTACTACAGAGAGGTGCCCCCAAGGGACACCCAGGATTTACTGTAGGGATTATATTTCCTTTATAATCTAGGAACACCTTGGGATCCCTTAGAAGGAGCTGGAAAATGTCCCTTGGGAGAGGGATATCTGGATTTTCCTCATGGATCAGCTACCTCCGCGACCCAATCGTGACTTATACTCATTAAAAAGCACTTGCCAAAGAATGGTCAGTGAAGAATGTTGTTTATGTCCTCTGTAGTACTGATATACAACCAGTGTAAATGCAAAAGATGAAAAGGCGATGTTTCATAAACGAAGAAAGACAACAGAGGTGAGCTGCTCGTGTACCATCTTTACTGAAATTAACCGTAGTCGAAGGCCTGCGTTTGTGGTTGAGCATCCTAACAGCTTTCACGACAGGGACCTTAATGAGCCCAGCGCTACATGGCATCTTTGTTCTGCCGTGCTTATGTCACCCTCACTGATTCTTCATTAAAGCCGTCTATACCACCAAATGCACAGCGAGATAGGAGCTAAGCTTTCATCCTGTTTCCACTATTTGTCATTATCTGCTCCGTTGCCCCGGCCATGCCTCCTCCTCCTCAAGACGTTGCTGTTTGAAGAAGGAAACCAAGGAGTTGGCTGCATAGAGGCAATTAGGCTTCTAAGCTAAAGGTTTTTTATTTATTTATTTATTTTGTGGGGGGTTGTTTTTAAAGTTTCTTTTCTTGGAGAAAACTGAATTTGAAAGACCAAAGGGCATCCAGCAGCATGAGCAGAGACAGGCAGACTAAGACATTTTCTACTTAATGTTTTAAGTCAGAGAAGGGGCGGGGGTTGAGCAGTGGCGAGCAGCGCCCGGCAGAACAGAGAAGTCTGCCGTAGCTGGTCATTAATAGTCAACCAGGATATATTGCACGGGGATTTCAGACCATCGAGGCAGCTTGATAATTCAATCTGTCAGGCACTAGCTACAAGCTAGGCCAATTAACTGGAGAGGAGGCAGGCTTGACCCCAACATCTCACCCCCCTCCCTTCCTCCCTCGTTCCTTCTCCGTTTGCAACCTCCCTGGCGTGTGTTAAAACAACATCTCTGCCAGTTAAACTGTCACGGCTGCTGAGGTCAGACAGAACAGTAAACTGTGTGCGTTGATCAGTGATGTCAGCCTGTTTGATGTTATCGCTTCAGTGTCTGCTTTAATAAAAGCGGAAGCGCTGATTTTGTTATGGACAGATGGCCAAACACCAACTATTGCTAACCGATGGCTAATTTGACAGTAGTGAGCATCTTCACTAATGAAACTGGACTGTTTTCTGACTCCCTCTTGTTCATTTACACTTACATTATCTACGATTCAGTTTTTTGTTGCTGCACAAGGAGAGGAAGAGAGATTTAAAAGTCATCTCACCGTCTTGCCTCGCAGAACTAGGCTTTCTCACACAGCTAACACCTTTTCCAGCTTTTCTGAATAATAGCTTGAAAGTCGTTAATTAAACCGCTTTGAGAAGTCACGCCATTGCAGCGGTGACACTCCTATAAATGTTTCATTAATACTGGGGTGGCACACCAAATTGGCCTTTGTGGTAACTTTGGGAAAGTTTAGCCAAAATTGAGAAGCACAAACATTCAACAAAGTGTTCAAAAAACATCCACAAAAAATATGAAGATTGAAACTTTCGTTTTGAAACCGGTGAGCTGCCGAGGCAGGATTCTTCTTAAAGAAAGTTTTTTTTTCATGAAGACGGTCACAAATACGAAGTCGTTAGTTTTGCCAAAGCATAATGAACTTCATTGATACACAAGTTAAAAGCGTAAAAAGGAAAAATTTAATAAAAAGCTATAGCTTTTAAAAATATTACCCCCGCTGGGTATTTAGAGGTTATACATGAAGGTACAGTATTTCCTTTAAAAGCCATATTTAATTAAAAAAAAATCACATATTTTATTTGACAGCCATGACACTAGCTGTCTACCAGCCAATAGGGAGCCTGAGTCACTTCTGGACCACGGGATCTTTTGTAGTTGCTTGTGTTCTGAGAAGGATAACGACACCTTCTGGGCTCAGAAGCAGCTGCTCGACTTGCGGAGTTCACCATTTTCCACAGTGTTACCCTTGATGTGCCAAGCGCACTGTTTGGCAACCTGCAATGGTGTCCTCTATAGGGAGCCTAAGCCACTTCTGCATCATAGAAGAATGAAAAAATGAACGCAAGTCTACGCAGCTAAAAACGCTATTTTCTAACCTGCTTGTTTTGTGCCATGGATTTCACACATGATATCTGTGAATTTTAAAGACACATTTTGATACCAAGAACACACTTATTTTCGAACGGGGGGAAACACGATTTTAGGTTTAGTGCAAAATGAGTCCAGGAATACAAATGTGCTTCACAAAAGTGACATCATAGAACCAGACACAGAGAAAACTGAGGGAAAAGGGCTGTAAGTTCAGCAAACTTCCCACAGGAGGAAAGAACCACCATAAATCTGGTCATGTGGTAAGTAGCAGCTATGCTAGGGGAGAGAAGATTATGTGGTGACGTCACACATGCAACGTGCTGATTTCTGGTGTGTAGTCATGCTAATTACAAATTTTTACAAGCGAATACATCTCAAAGTACGTGACTGGTGTGGTGAAAACCAGTGATGGCTTCAGATATGTTTTTTCTGCAGGTGCTATGAAGGAGCTAATCTTTTTATTGAGTGTGCTATGAAGGAAGTGGTCATACGTGCCTATTGTTCTCTAAAACACCTTTGACGCTAGCAGATACACATGTGTGCACAAAACCTCAACAACACCTGAAACAATCATTAATAAACATCATAAACATATGAACAATCGCTGACTATTCCATGAAATCATAAACACATACAGCCACACAGAAAACCATCTATAGTGTTGCAAGGTTAGCTATGGTTAGCGTTAGCATTTCCAGCGGCAAAACCCTCGACTGCTGCGGCGGTTGAGGGTTGACTCTCTTCATCCAGATCCGTAGGTTTTTGTGGGTCTGAGATCACTTCCAAAGATTCATTCGTTTCTGACTGAACCTGTGGAAATTTGGGCAACAAAAACCGATCCATTTTACCACTAGCTCTACCTTTCACTTGTTCACAGGTGGAAAATGAGGTCAAAGGTTAACATCAATTTCCTGTTTTGGTTTACGTTTTTACTATCTATTAGGGACTGCATGACTTAATTTTTTTTTAATTCGACAGTCAAGTAATGAAAATGGAGTCGACGTTGACTAGTTGTTGATGATGTCATACACCTGAAGCGGCGCGCGTGGGGGTGGGGTGGGGGTGGGGGGTCGGTCATTTGGTTTGCTGGAGTTTTTGACAATTAAAATTACGCCCACATTTTCAAACTTAAACACATCTCTTTTAACAACGGTAGTTTCTGCATCTATACTGCTCCGCTTCAGCCCTCTCCCCCCTCCCCCTGCGCGGCAGCCGCAAACTCACTGATGCGCCTGCAGCCTCTCTGAGTTCCTGCTGCTCTAAACATTAAAATAATTATTTCATTTTCTGTTCCTCACTTCTCATTACCTTCAATGGTGTCTGTTTGTTGCAACCACCAGGTACAAAAACTAACTTGTTTTTATTTGACAATTTTTCTGCCCTGCCTGTTTATTATCTTCCTGCATCTCCTCTCAATCCTAAAGAAAAACTGCTACCTGGGTTCATATATTTTCACCTTATGAGTTACCTTTGAACTGCAGTTCTAAAAGATCTTCCAACCGCAAAAACAGCGGAGTGCACGCCAGCCGCACCAGTGAGGTGAAATCACAGGAGGACAAAACAGGTGATGCGCTCCGCTCCACAGCAGCGAAACACATCAGGCACAAATAAAAGACAGAAAACATAAAAGGAAATGAGCCGACATGAACGATCGCGTGTTAAATTTGTTTTTGAGGTGGCAACACCTAATTTGATAATGTTACTGTGGCTGTGCTCAGGACGCAGATATCTGCAGCGCGTCAACGATCAGAGCTTTGCATGCGCAAGCTGGCTAAGATTAGGATGGGGGAAGGGGAAGGTTAAATTGCAAGAGGGTAAATGTCACAATTCGGTCAAATGTCCGTGTTACGGCGAGTGTCAGTACCGACGCTCTGGCACAGAGCGGTGCCTCCCAACGCGCAGGAGCTCCTCACCTGCTGACAGCAGGCTGCTGTCTTTTCCGAGGACTGCATCTTGTCGCTCATTATCACGTGACAGCGACTAGTCGATGAAAGGAAGAAAAAGTCACTACAGAGCAGTGAAGTAGACTAGTCGACTAGTTCATACAACCCCTACTATCTATATGATAATTTACTGATTATTTTTGTTTTGTATGTTAAATATTATCACATCCACACGTTAAATTAAAATTAAATTGTAAAAAAAAAACTAATAGTTACTTGGTGGTGCAATGACTAATCCAGGGGTAGCTATAGCGCCCCTAGCGCCCCCTGGCGCCATGGGTCGAAACACCCATCATTACTTTTCATTTAAATTACAGTACAACTTAGGTGTGATCCAGGGTGTAAGGCAAAGCAGATTAGAAAATAACATTTTTAACCCCGTTGACTTGCATTCATTTTTTCATTCTTCTATGATGCAGAAGTAGCTTAGGCTCCCTATAGAGGACACCATTGCGGGTACCCGAACAGTGCGCTTGGCACATCGAGGGTGACACTGTGGAAAATGGCGAACTCCGCAAGTCGAGCAGTTGCTTCTGAGCCCAGAAGATGTCGTTATCCTTCTCAGAACAGGAGCGACTACAAAAGATCTAAAACTGTGTGAGTTTAGGTGAAACCTACAACAGATGGACCCAAAAGAAAATGTCACATATTGGCAACAAACCTGGCATCCCGACGGCTAGAAACCTTGTTCTACTGTTGCAACTACAACCTCCACACACTAGATGGTGCTGTGGAGTTTGTGCTCCACATTCCACCTTTAATACTTTAGGCAGAGACATATTTACATATTAATTACTGTATATTGTGTTCGTTTTACATTTATGAATTGGTGGTTTGTGTGAACATCAATATGATTTAATGAAGATGACTGGTCTTTACTGAGAGAAAGGGGGGCAGTGGGGGGCCCAGCCCTTTTCTAGGGCTCTCCTTGGGGGCGCCACTGCATTGCAGTTTAGTGGTGTTTGTGGATGGTGGAGGGAAATTGTGAAGTGACATGCAGCGTTAAGAGGAGCTGGAGAAAACATGTTAGGGCTGGAAGAACATATGAGCAAGGTCGCGGTGGAGTGTGAAAGGAAAGCATCACTAAGTCTCACCTCTTAAACGATCGACTATGAGCGTGAATCACTTTCTGAAAGAAAAAAGATAAAAAAAAATACATCCCAGATACCCAAACCTCCCCACGTTTTATTTACTGAAATGCTAAAATGTTTGAGGGGAAGCAGGTAGACTAAAGCCACGGGGCTTCTAATGTTTCTTGTGTGATTTTTACAGAATAACATCCATCAAATGACAATCATTTCTTCAAAGGACAAAAAGCGAGTGACAGTGCTCTGAAACCCAGCTCGGGTAACACCTACAGAGAAGCATTTTGACTATCAAGTGAATGTTAAAAGGCTTTCAGGATCATTAGAATTCTGAATGCAGGCGCTCCAATTAGAAGCCATCCTGCTCTGTTAAGCTTTACAGTTGCTGTTGAGCCTCATGCAGGTTTTCTGTGTGTGTGTGTGTGTGTGTGTGTGTGTGTGTGTGTGTGTGTGTGTGTGTGTGTGTGTGTGTGTGTGTGTGTGTGTGTGTGTGTGTGTGTGTGTGTGTGTGTGTGTGTGTGTGTGTGTGTGTGTGTGTGCGCGTGTGTGTGTGTGTGTGTGTGTGTGTGCGTGTGTGCATGCGTTTGAGTCTTTGTATATTTAATGTCGCTGTGTGTCAGTTTCTTTTTCTGTTCTCTGTCTTTTAGCAGCTGCACAGCCATCCATCAAACTCGATGCAGGGCAGAAAAAGGTTGTCTGTGCATATTGCATGGCTATGGAATCCAGCACATCATAACATCCATTTTGAAGAATTGCTTTGTTAGTCCTCCACCAGAGATGAGCCTCCAAAGAATTATTCAGATAACTGCATGCAGCTTTCATGAAACTGAACTCTAACTTTCTGTGAGGAGGGTAAGATGTAAAGTCTTGCATCAAAGAGCCTGAAAAGAGACTCCCACTCTCCCTTCGACCGTAAAAAAAAAAGTATCTAGTTTTGCAGCAAGCCTTAGATGAGGTTCCTCGGAGGAGTCAAGAAAGCAGCAGCAGGTGGGGTGGGGAGTGGAGGGGATGGAGAACAAGTTAAAGTCTGGGTTAGACAAGAAAGAAAGGGAGGAAAGCAAAAGACCGGAGGCTTGTATCAACATTCGGCTCCACTTCACCAGCAGCTGCAGCCTCATTGATGATGACTGTTTGGGGTTAGAGCAAAAAGCAAGCTTCCCTTTCTTTAAAAGTACACAAACACTCTTTTGAAATGATGAAAAGCTGAGTGTAATCCATCGTAAAGCGGATGTATGAAAGGTACGCACTTTGGATGTCTCAAAACTCCAAACACAAACTCCTGAAGGGACAGAAGTGGCCCTGATTTTAAATGACAGTCTTTAACCCGACACGGCTTCTTCTCAGTGAACCGTCATGCAGAAATCCTGCAATTGTTTGATCATGGAAGTTTTATGGCATGTTTGCCTTTGCTCTGACTTACAAATCTTGTGAGTGTCAATTAGTGGGAGCAGTTCAAGAATCCCTGCCAGCTAAAAACAAACCTTTGTCTTTTTCACTCCAGCTTCAGGAAGAGCAGGATTAAAGGAACTCATGAAAGACAAAGGGAGATGCATGTTGAATTTGCGTGGCAAACCCTCCTGACAGTTTTGATGTGTTTGTGTGGCGATGCCGTGTACTGCTGACTGTTCTGCAGCAACTGCATTAGGGCACAATCTATTCTTGTCAAAATGTAACAGAGAGGTCAGCTAGTGTGTAGCAGCCTAGAACGCTATTTAATTCTTGTGTTTTGATTGACATTCATTGTAAACCATGTTGTACAAGAAAGAAAATAAGACGATTGTGAAGGATGGCATTAAAATGCTGCTTTTACCCTAATTCTAACAAATACATCTAGCATTTCAGATTATCATCCATCCATCTATGTATATATCCATCCATCTATCATCTATCTATCCATCTTATGTTTATGTTTATTTATTTAGCAGACACTTTTATCCAAAGCGACTTACAATTTATAACCTATAGGGCATGTTGTGATTAGGGATGGGTACCTTTGACATTTGAATCGATTCGGTACTAATTCCCGGTTCCTAGGAATCGATACCGATACTTAACGGTACCAATTTTTGATACTTTTGAGTGTTTAATATTTTAATTCTCTTTTCAATTCAATTCAATTCAATTGAAACTTTATTTCAGACAAGGGATATGTCCGTAACAAAAATAAAAACACATTCTAATTAAAAACCATATAGGCAGTTGTTCCAATGTTTAAAAAGGACTGAGGAGTACCTCATGTCACTGTAAGTTAAAGAAGACAGTGCTCTAAAAATAGCGTTAGCTGACAAACTCAGTCGGCAGATGAATTTATACATGAAGAACCTCAGAAGCGCATGAAAAGTAGGGATGTTACTCTCAACAAACATATGACTTGCAGAGGTCCATCTAGGGAGCTTCATGAGGATTCTAAAAGCATCCTGATAAGCCACTTGAAGCTTCTTCATTACTACCTTACTATAGTTGCACCACAAGTGGGCTGTATAGAAAGGAGTACAAAAGGAACGAAAGAGGGACACTTTAACAGGATCTGAGCACATGCCAAAGTTACGCGCCTGCATGTACAACGTACCGCATTGCCTCTTAATATCATCGTCATCACAGAGGTCACTTCTTAAAATGTGCCCCAAATATTTTACTTTGCTTACCACTTCGAGGACCTGATTTGTTAAGTTAAAAAATGGAAAATTAAGCTTCAGGTCCCCTTTAGTAGCAGCAATCATAACCACACTCTTTTTAGGGTTAAACAGGATGTCAGATTGCTCACCATATTTAGCACATGCCCTGAGCAGCTGCTGCAGGCCTGCGTTATAGGGAGACATGAGGACTAGGTCATCAGCATATATTAAATTATTTACAAGGCGGTCACCCACCAAGCATCCAGTCTTACTATCATTCAAAGTAACAGACAGCTCGTCAAGGTATAATTAAATATGTATTTTTCTCAATACATAACCACATTTGATAAATATCATGATAAATAACCTACAAACATCTTTACAAACATCTTTACTGTGAACTAAATTTACTGTGTATCTTCATTCCTTTTGCCGTCCTTTTTCATTTGATTTTTCCTACTGGGAAGATGGAATTTCCGAGGAGAAAGTGAACGCACCATTAGCTGATAACAAATGTGGTAATGGAAGCTAACATATCAAGCTAACATTATCTTAAACAGTTTATTTAGCTGCTGGAGCAGATTAAAACGATGATGCATCACACTTAGATCGTTGTCGCTGGTTTCATCTTCACCCAATCACCCGTCGCATTTAGTAAAGTGAAGCCAAACTTTAGAGTGTGTTCATGTTCTTTTAGTAGGAAATTCGGAGTTCCGAGAAGAAAGCGAATGCACCATTAGTTTAACGGAAGCTAACAAATCAAACTAACGTTATCTTAAACATTTTATTTACCTACCAGAGCAGATTAAGATGAGGATGTCTCACTTAGATCGTTGTCGCTGGTTTCATCATCACCCAGTTACCCATCACATTTAGTGAAGTGGACCCAAGCTTTAGCGTGCGTTCTTTCTACCATGCTTCTCTGTTTACAACTCGCTCGCAGTGACCGACGACATAATGCTCTTGTGCATGCGCAGCTGTCTTGGCAAGTTCTCGTTATGAAAGACGGGTACCGAAACGAGGCACCGTTTCAAATGACGTGAATCGGTGCTCAGTCGGTACTTTGGAATTCGATCGGTGAATTCGGTAAGCCATCCCAAGTTGTGATCGATTGATCGATCTATCTATCCATCTATCTATCTATCCATCTATCTATCCATCCATCTATCCATCCATCTATCCATCCATCCATCCATCCATCCATCTATCCATCCATCCATCCATCAAAATCGATAGATCAACTTCTGCACTTGAGGATTGGGGCACCCTACGCACTTGCACCCCTGGACTGGAACATGCAATTGAAGGGTGCAAGGGTGGAAGTGCAAGTATTGGGAATGAGCCAGAAGCTTCAGACTACGGGATTTGGAGACTTTTTTCCTGATATTCGGACTTCTTGTCTCTGATTGGCTAACAGATATGTGAGGGGAGGGGGTGTGTTATTCGACCACTCAACTTTCAGTAGAGCTCCATGAGAGTGTGGGTGGTGGTAGTGGTTGTGTGTGTGTGTGTGTGTGGGGGGGGGGGGGGGGGTACGTCTAATCACCTTCAATAAAGCTCTTGGGGGGTGGTCCGTATGATCAATTCTGTGAGAATGTGCAGGGTGGGGGTGGGGTTGTTCATCTGATGACCTTTCAGTATAACGCCGCCTGAGCAGGGGATGGGGGAGTCCAAACAGTGTGGATCATTGTCGGGCTCCCCTGGGTGTGTCAGGCAAGGTCTTCCGGGAGAACCCATCACCCTCTTCCTCGTAATTTGAAGTCTGGATGTACGAGCATTTTTTTATTTACATCCACAAACAAATGCTGACTGACAATTTAGAAATCTTTTTGAAAGAACCATATTTGGTGCTGTAAATATTTCCTGTAGACGACCAGGGGCTGCACGACTTAATTTTTTTTAAGTCGACAGTCAAGTTATGAAAATCTAGTCGACTTGACTAGTGATTGATGACATCATACACCTGAAGTGGCTAAATCTGACGATGGGTGACCAAGCATTTTTTCCGACGCACGTCAGGAGGCGACGCTCTGGTACAGCACGTTGCTTTTAGACACCCGCTGTAAAATGGAGATTTGACCGAATTGTGACCTTTACCCTCTTGCTATTTAACCTTCCTCTCACCCCCACCCTAACCTTAACCCAGTACGTCAGTCTAAATTTTCCGTTAAGCGTGTTTGAGAGGAACGATGAAACACAAAACAAAGCTTTGCATGCACAAGCTGGTTAAGGTTACGATGGGGGTGATGGGAAGGTTAAATTGCAAGAGGGTAAAGGTCACAATTCGGTCAAATGTCTGTTTTACCGCGGGCGTCAGATACCGACGCTCTGGCACAGCGCGTCGCCTCCCAACGCACAGGGTCTCATCACATGTTGCCTTTTCCGAGGACTCCATCTTGTTGGTCATTATCACATGACAGCGACTAGTCTATGAAAGGCATAAAGAGTCACTACAGAGCAGTGAAGTCAACTAGCAGAGCAGTCGACTAGTTAACACAACTTCTATAGACGACAGGCCAGATGGTGTGAGTTTATCATCGTTTAGTGGGATACCCCGCTACCTCTCTACAGGGTCTTAAAGGTGCCTGTTCAGGTTCTAGCCAAACATCGATAAATGACCAACACTTAAGCTGAATGTTTTGGTTCCTGTCACTCTCTTAGATCAGGTGTTCCTTGTTGGCCATTTCTCCAGGCCTGTAAGTGGTGTGCTGTGATGAAATGTCTCAAACAACTGGCCTGCCAATGCTACTAAATATTCAGCCATTATTCCTTAAACCTGAAAAATCATCCAGCATTAAGGCCTCAAATAAATCTCTAATCCCAATCTCCAGTCCATTTAATAAAAGTCTTCAAACAAAGCAGGCGCCTCCATTCAGACGCTGAGCATCGCCATCATTGCTCTCAATTCAACGGCGGTGGAAAAGCTGCTCTATTGTTCGGCAATGAGATATCACTTTAATTTAAAAGAAAGGAAGGAGGACGGTGCAAGCTCTAATGTTTTCCCTTGGTGTCTATTGTGTCCTGGGAGCTAATAAAAACGAGTCTGCTGTGCAGCAACACCTTAAACAGAGAACCACCGTCACCGCCACCCTCGGCACGAACACACACAGCTCTTAATTCTTTTTATTGGCTCAATAATGGAGGACTAAGAGAATCATGGAGGCTGTTTTCTCTCTGAGTGTCGGATCTTAAAATCAAACATGGACACATTGGCTTTAGTTCCTCTGGAGAACTTTGTGGAACAAAATAGCACCGTGATATCATTAACAACTGCCACCTGAGAGATGACCAAGTGTGTGTGTGTGTGTGTGTGTGTGTGTGTGTGTGTGTGTGTGTGTGTGTGTGTGTGTGTGTGTGTGTGTGTGTGTTATTTACTGGTTGGTAAGAATGAGCATGGGCAGCATGCGGTTTAAACCAGACTTTCTATAAACTTATAATAATCTCGGCTTTTGATTTGCACTAATCTGTGCCACACCATGAAGTCATGCCTAGAATCTAAGCCCCTAACATCCGAAGGACAGAGTGAACACAATGCTATGAAAAAAATAAAAGTCTTCAAGAGAAACTCTCACTATCTCCCTCCTGACAGCTCTCAGGCAACTTGTAGGTAACAAATCAAACAAGGAAGTCAAAGCCCCAAAAACATTTAAATTGAAGGAAAGGAGCCATTTTTACAATGGTTCCAGCCTTATCTCCCTTCAAACACCTGCCATGTCGGCGGCCACTTATCCTCTGATTACAGCTGTAGACATTTTGATGCAATTCGCCAATGAAATTATTCCTGAAATAAATAAATATTGTAACGCCACATCTGAGAGTCAGAGGAGAGGTGAAGGACAGAAAGCGTGTGGTGAAATATTCAAGTAGAATGTGCTCGGGGAACACGATGTTCTGAGATTGGAATAAATAAGTATATGGGGAGTGGAGTGAAGTAGTAAGAAACAAAAAGTCAGAAGATGCCTCAATGTGACGGCTTGTTTGGAGTTTGGACTCCATCTGTGTAACTTTAAAACGAAACTCTCACAAATGGTTAAATTCCATCGAGCCGTGCATATGTGCAGTGACCCTCAGCTAAAAATCCAGGCCCCAAGGTATAAAAGGCAAGTCACCCCCTACCAAAGTATTACTCCACTTCCACTTCCTGTTTGAAAAATGCAAAAAATGCTGTTACCTAGCAGACAGAGAGGGCGGAGCCGCTAACAAATACACACACACACACACACAGGCTCACAATGACATTGTGACATCATATGGTACCAGCTAACGTTCTAGGGTACCTCTTAGCCAATAGCAATGGCAGATTTAAATTCAAATGCAGTGCAGAGCTTTTACCTAACAACGGCACAACACTGACAGTTTTAGGTCAGAAAATTTAAATTTTAACTAAAATGCACTTAAGTGCAAAACTATTGACTACACGTGTCTGCAGCACAACTAGATGCGCATTTATGTAGTTTATCAGAAAAAAAAGTTGATTTGGGGGTGACTTGGTCTTTAAGGGCAAAGAGAACAATGGTATAACTTATATATAAAAAGGTGTGTATATATATATATATATATATATATATATATATATATATATATATATATATATATATAACATACTATATATATGTATATATATAATATAGTGTAAATATAGTGTGTATATATATATATATATATATATATATATATATATATATATATATAAATGAGATGTTTACAAAATTTACAAAAAGTTAAAAATGTCATTAAAACTTGATCATTTTTAGGATGTTACAACATAATAAAAGATAACATGTTGTAGGTATTTTAAAGCCAAATAGAAATCAGTCCATTTGCAAAAAGACACAAATTTCATAAAGAGTCACACATTTTAAATGTCTTACATTGATTACAATTAAACAACAAGTCTTTCTTCTTGTGTTAAACTTGAAATTGAACAGAAAACCCTTCATTCACCTGTTTAACAAGCACAGGATAACCATCTTTACATAATTTACCAGAAACAATCACTTTAATTATTAATACAGATGTAAGTGAAAGATTAAAGTTATGGTAGAGATTAGGAAGAAATGTGTTTAGGAGGAGTTCATTGCAATAATTCTCAGATCTCCATCATGCAGAACGTACCAGAGTACTCTCATCGTCATGGATACTGGAGATGCTGACTCAACGTGTGAACTGAGAGCAGAAAACAGTTTATTATAGTGAGAAGGCCTTAGTGATATCATCATGATTGTTAAAGCTGCCAAAGTAAGTGTGTTTGCACCCAAAGTGAGTTTTGTACCAGTTTAAAATAATCTCATTGTGTCAGACAAACAAAAAAATAAAGATTTGAAGGTTTCAGATGTTCACAAGAGAAGTTTGTTTCCTTGAATGAGTAATAGGTCTTTGTTGTTGTGATACTTGAACTTTGAACGGATGATGGAACAGCTGAAAGCATGCTAGCAGCCAGAAGGTCACAGGTTCAAATCCTGGGTGCAGCTATTCTATGAGTTTGTGTGTTTTCATAATGCATGTAACCAAAACATGCACGGGACTCTAAATTGTTCCTGTCTGTGAGTGAAGATGTGACTGGTTGTTTTGTCTCCATGCGTGTGAATTTGTGATGGGATGGCAGCCTGTCCAGGGTGTCTCCTGGTGACAGCATGAGACGGGTACCAGCTTAAACATGAGCCTGCTCAGGAACAAATAGTCAAGAAGATGAATGAAGATTTGGCAAAACAAATGTTCAAAAAAAGTTTGAGTTGACACCAGAATGTGGAACTGGTCTCAAGCTCTTCTTGATTTAAGCCCCGGTGTGTAAAAGCATTTGACTCTTTAGCGCCACGCAGTTCAGAGTAGGTATTGCAGCTACAGTAGCCCACACATGTCAAAAGGCAGCGTGTCACTGTGGCAGTGCATAGCTGCGGGGGAGGGGAGACACTGTAGCTCTGGGCGCTACTTCAGGGGTTGCGCACAGAAAATACCACACACCAGCTTTCAACCATCTGCACGTTTACCCGTTCTGCAGCGTTCTACAGTTTACCTCTCTCTTAGGGAATCGAGAGCCCTCTGTCTGTGTCCCCTTGCAGAATGGGTCTGATCAGTCATTTGCAGCAGCAGTGTCCTCTCGCTTCAGTGCTGTCGCGTCTGGCATGCCTGCCGTGTTACTCGTCTCCCACTCCCCCGCGGCTGTGCGTGCAATGCCACAGTTATAAATATCTTCTAGCTTTCAATCCAGTGATCACATGTGGTCAGAGCAGGTCAAGCCACCCAAGAGGTAGGAGCTGAATTTCCTCAAACCATCAAGGCTGCCACGGAAAGAACCAGCACCACCACTGCACAATGTTTTGAGGAAGACTTACATGTTAAAGCGCAAACATGAAACATGGAGCATTAAATCGTGTTTGTCCCTAAACAGCTACGGTCCTTCGAGATGGAGCGTGATTATGGAGCATTGACCATGTATATAAAAATGTCGGACTTCAAGCTATTAGGAATATTTTTTAGCGAGAAACTTTACACGTTTGTGAAAAGATGCACAGAATTTGATAGTAAACAAGTATAATACGCCTGGCCTTCCAATGAGGCTGAAAAATTTCCCGAAACCTTAGAAATTAATAAAAGAATTAAATATTTGGAAACGTTCCACAATAGTTTAAATTTGCATATTTTCTATCAAATCTGAGTCACTAACCAGAGATTGTGGCTCAGGGCTCCATGCACCGGTCATTCAGTACGGAGTCTGAACAGTCCTGGCTGAGTTTTCTCAAGCAGATGAGTCAAAATCCTCCTTCTAGTCCGTCAGCGTGCTCCATCGCTCCACAATTTGAACTTGGGAGAAAATACAACATAAATATTGTAATTTCACTGTATTTATTTCATTTTATTAGGATGAATAAAAGTAGCTTGTGACCATACAAATACATTAACCAGAATGCTAAATCCTAAATCTGCTTTTCAGCTTTATTAAAGAAAATATGGCTAAAAAGAAATTTTAAATATGCAATAATTTATTCAATGATGACAAATTAATTTTATCACTTTTAAGGGCAAATATTTGACAGGAAGGGATGTGAGACGTGGTGGCGATAGCTTTAATTCAGTGGATATGACACTTTGATAATGAAACACAGTGCAAAGTGACTGTGAAAGTAACACAAATTCAATCAGGCAATTCATTTTTAATCCTCTGCCTCCCGTCAGATCTACAGCAAATTACAGAGCCGAAGGTCTCCTGCTCCCACCCGTCAGTCAGTCAGTCAGTCAGTCCGTCAGTGTTGCTTCATTAGTTTTGCTTTCTGTTACCCAACAACATGTCAGCTTTTTTCACTCACTTAAAAAAAAACTTTTCAGTCGCTCATGTAACAGCAAGTACAAAGGAAGTGAGGAATAACAGCAAACACACCAATGCTGCTCTCTGCTGGTCACATAAATGATTAAATTTGAACTATTGCAGCATTTAGAGCAACATTTTTTTTATATATCTCATTAAAATTGTAAATTGTGGATGACAAAAATGGCTAAATATTTAACATATGGTGACACATTTATAACTACTGAGTAACCAGTGCGCTGCTTTGTAAAGAGTCAGTATTATATTCACACTTGTTGGAAAATTGATCCTCAGAGAAGATGCCAATCCAAGGTAAACCAAGACAAATCTTTACCTGGACAATGAGATCAGTGTGAACTTAGCCTTGTGCTTGGCTGAGGTAAAAATGTGTTCCAGCCTCACTTTACTTTCCTTTTATTGTGTTCAGTCATGAACAATTTTTGCAATTTAGATTTTTCAAAGAGTATGAAATCAGTTCGACTTTTCTAAACTGGTCTTTATGACGGTTTTTGGCGTTTAACCTTAAATATTTACAGATATCGTCTTTTCCTAGTAAAATTACATAGCCACTGCTCATGACTTTTGTAAGGATCATGTATTCAAGGAATGAGCAACATATTTAAAAGTGTAATTTGTTCGAAATAAAATAAAATAAATTACTTTCAGAGGTCAAATCTGGTTACTGTGGTCGATAAAGCAAAAATGCATCTAATTTCCTGAATGTTGCCAGTTATGTATCAGCACCAGAAGATTCCACATATCAAGCAAAGAAGAGTCAGACAGAGTAAGTTGATACGTAGATAAATACAGTACGTCATTATATATGTTGTTAGCACTCCTGGGTGTTTTTTTTTTTGTACTCTGCTACCTGTCAAACCTACGATGTCACTTTAATCCAGGCTGAAAACATGATTAATTTTGCTGTGAACAGGGGTGGGCTGGCCTATCTGGCATTCTGGCACTGTCCCGGTGGGCCGCTCAGCCAAGTGGGCTGCTTGCCCAACTTAGGCCAACACCACCCCACAGTTGGTGATCTGCAGAACATTAGCTACATGGTAACCCAAAGCTAACATAGTTTTTCCAGGCGTTTTAGCAAGAAGAGCGTGGTAGAGCGATGACGTAGGAGTTGTTTTACCGCGTTAGCATGTAGCTAATGTCCCGCTGATATCTGCCCGTGGAGAATGAGCTGATCTGGAAGGCCAGAGCTCCTGGTCGCAGCGGTCTAGCCCAGCTTGTAATTTTGTAATTTAACAGTCCCAGCCCAATTAGATCTCACATTTGGCCTAGAGATGAGTCTGCGGGCGGCAACACCCCCCACCCTCACCACTCTCCCAATTGGGAGGGCTGACGATTCGTAAAAATGCCAGGGCAGAATTTTGGTCCCAGAACCTACTCCGTTCTGGAGCCAGTCCTTAGGGGTTGAGGGGGAACTGATGATTGCCCTTTCCATGTTGGCTTCACTTTTGGCAGCTGATGTTTGCCTTTGACTGAAGGCGCTATACAAATGAAGTGTATTAGTCATCGTCGTCGTCGTCTTCCTCCGCTTATTTGGGTCCGGGTCGCGGGGGCAGCATCCCAACTAGGGAGCTCCAGACCGTCCTCTCCCCGGCCTTCTCCACCAGTTCCTCCGGCAGGATCCCAAGGCGTTCCCGGACCAAATTTGAGATGTAACCTCTCCAACGTGTCCTGGGTCGACCCGGGGGCCTCCTGCCGGCAGGACATGCCCGAAACACCTCCCCAGGGAGGCATCCAGGAGACATTCTGACCAGATGCCCAAACCACCTCTACTTACTCCTTTCGATCTGGAGGAGCAGCGGTTCTACTCCGAGTCCCTCCCGAATGTCTGAGCTCCTCACCCTATCTCTAAGGCTGAAATCGGCCACCCTACAGAGGAGACTCATTTCGGCCGCTTGTATCAGCGATCTCGTTCTTTCGGTCATAACCCAAAGCTCATGACCATAGGTGAGGATTGGGACGTACATCGACCGGTAAATCGAGAGCCTGGCTTTCTGGCTCAGCTCCCTCTTCACCACGACAGATCGGCTCAGCGTCCGCATCACTGCAGATGCTGAACCAATCCGCCTGTCGATCTCCCGATCCCTCCTACCCTCACTTGTGAACAAAACCCCGAGATACTTAAACTCCTCCACTTAAGGTAGAAGTGTATTAGGCTTTTTGAAATCTCAACATTTGTTTTAATTGGTATTTAACTGTCTATAAATGTAAGTTTAATAAACAGTTTTCCACATTTTAGAAACAAGTTAGGAGAAAGGTTAAATATCCCGCCGTCTAGGGAACCTGTGGAGGTGAAAAGTGCAAAAATTCCTAATTCTGTGGTTGCAGGAAGCGGAGCTGACAGAGGCAGTCCTCTGAGAACCCTGTTGGCTGCATCCTTCTTGTTTCTAATAATGTTGGCACAATTAGGTCAATTTTCTGCTGCCACAAGTTAGTCGAGAAAGACAATTTCAGAACATCTGTCCTGACTGTGGAGCAAAAAGCAAGGACAGCAGTTTTTGTCTGTATCCACTGCTGTCAACCGTCAGTAATTTCATTCTGCTGATGCTGCAGTTGGTGTCAAAGATTTTATGTCTAAAACTGTTAGGGAATCTGTGGTGATAAATATTTACCCTCTTGATGAATCATTTTTATGTCCTATCTAAGGAAAGAGCCACGCCACGCCACCCCTGATCTGTAATGGGGACGAGGAACGTTTGTCAAGCTGAATAAAGTAATTCTCCAACCGAATAGATTCCTAATCACACATCTCGCCTCGCTTATGCGTCCCAGCAAACAGCTCCTCAATCCAGCTCCGTCTTGTGTTTGCTAAACCGTCTGGGGGCCCGTGGGTCATGATGCGGACCGTTGTTCTGGTCACAATGAGGAAATGGATCCACGCTCAGAATCTCATAACCTGACGGTGGCAACTCACTATCGATTTCTTTCATAATGCACCCTTCCCCGTCTCCCCTTCCCTCCTGCTCTTTCGCTCGGAGCCTCGACCCGCCATGCTCTCTTCACAAACTGTGCCCACCTAACCTGTACCCCTAAAGAGTAATTACTCACTCTTATTTTCTCCCTATCGGCCCGCTCATCTCTGACAGCAGTGCAGCTCAAATTAAATTCCATCATCTGATAATGAAAGTCATTAGGTCCTGCTGGAGCCTCGTGGAGGGCCAAACAAAGCCTGGCGAGGGATGATGTAATAAATCCGACAAGGAACAACACTAGAGCTTCAACGTTTATTTCAGTGGTTGTCGAGTTAGAAACTGAACTGGTTTCATATTTGACACCACTCTGCAGCTCTCTCCTGGCCAGACTTAAAGTCATGTGCTACTTTTTCATATTTTTAAATGATTTTCTTGAGCCAGAATGTGCTGAAATGATGCTTTATAGAGTTAATGAAATGTTACTCAGACCCCCCCACTGCCCTCTGTGTCCAGAGTATCGTACTTGCAACTTCAGAGTGCCAGTCCGATCCCTGTTGGACTTAGTAAAGTGGAGGTTACATGTCTGGTGCTGGAATCTGCTTCCAGTACATTTTCTGTGTAACGTAATGAAATGACTGTTTCCCCCTCTCCTCTGTACAGGACTAGTCTGCATGAGATATGGCCTCGAGGTCTCACGCATTTGTTATATAACTGCTTCTTTCCAGCTCAGCAGAAGAATGAAGAATGGACTCTCCTTTTAATTAATCAAAGAACTCTATTTTAATAAAGCTAATCAAACAAAGTGATAGTCAATAAATAAGATGTGACCAATCTGTGAAATCAAAATATTCATTACTTTATTATAATTCTATAGAATATATTAAGTAATATGACTTTTATTGTTCCAATAGGACTGATCTCACGTAGCGTTAAAAGACATGGCACATTGATTTCACTGATCCAATCAGAATCTGCCAGATCTGATGGAGGCGTGGTTTTGGTGGTGTTTGGTAAAATTTGTCAACTTTTCATTCGTCCATAAACCAAAACATCCTACGTATAAAACTATGCCCACGTGATCTTTAACGCCATTTCAAAGCGTTCGAGAGAAGTTGTCGGAGTGGCCAATCGGTAACTTTCCTCTTCAGCCAAAAGAACCAACGACAAGCTGGATAAAATCTGTTGCTGTTCCAACTAATGCAACGGTTCCTTTCAGAATAAAAGCTGAATCATCACGACCCAGGTTTGGGTCTCGCTAGATGCCAACAAACTGTTGTGACCCGGGAGTATCTCAAGACTGGTGGTCGTCTGCTGCGGCTGTTTCTACATGCTTCAGCTCCATAAAGGTCAAGCTGGACATCTACACCTCCTGATCTAACGGGGACTTCCGCTCAGGGTATGTAGACCGAAAAATGGCGTTGAATGTGTTTATGAATCTCCTAACTAAAGCTTAACGCGAAGTCATCACCTTCAGTTCCCATCACAACTAATGGTTTCTTCGGGTTTGCTGGTTCTGAGCAACATCACACCTCACCCCATTCACCGTCTCATTCACCTTAGTTACACCATACATTTAATGTTTAAAGTTAGTCTGGTTTAATTTGTTCAGTAATAAATTTTTAAACTTTTAAACTTGACTCTCTCTTCTGTTGTCTCTGAGTGACTACGAAGCGGTTATCTAATCCCTGCATGAAAAAGTTCCAATCTTCTGGCTTAAAATAACCTCACAGATCCATAAGGTGGATTTCATATTTCCTATGGAATCCCATGCCTTATGGCTTATTAAATAACATGTAATTTAAATCATTACACCAGCATGTTTTAGACAATGAACACAGCTGACTTGTTTGATTTAGTGATGAGCCTCTCCTGTAGACACTAGTGAAGGCTGAGCAGACATTTCAGAAGTTGGATTAAGGTGTTAAAAATGCAAATGCATCGCATGTGCGGTAACGATATATATTGCGATATATTTTTTCCTCTGTTTATATATGTCAAAATGACATGCTTTTAAATATCCTCGTCTGGCAAACATATGCCACTTGAGGCATATAGGCCTCCTCCTCCGCCCACTCAACGCTTTGTAGCGTTAGGAAGCTTATAATGGTCTGCCCTTAACAGCTGCCCCTTCACACAGTAACATCGCCAAGGTCGAACGCTTGGTTCAGTATGTTTATATTCCAGGAGAAGAGACAGAAGAACAGAAGAAGAATGCTTTTCATTAATTAATCAAAGTACTTTATTTGTGATAAGCTAATCAAAGCATATGTTGATCATTAATAATCAGGTGAATGATCTGTGAAATAAAGATGTCATGAGTTATGTGTTTAAATGAATAAACAGGACTGCGCCAGACAGACTGATATACATTACCATGGAAACGCATGACACATTATTTTCAACCAATCAGAACTTTCGTCTGTGGTAGGGCAGAATCTGGTTTGTTTATGAAAGTAGTCCAATCCGGTTTACTAAGAATGGTAAACAACTGGGAGATATAAAAGAAGGCAACGCCATTTTATATGCAGTTCCACGTTAAGTTTCACGTTGACATCAGCTCTGTTCGATCCGAGCTCCAAGGAGTTACCTCATACCCTCAACATTGTTTTCAACCAGCTCTCAATCCATCACCGCAAATAGGAGTACAGGCTGGCCAGCTGTATTTCCTGTTTTAAGCTGAGAACTGTTCAAGCTAGAGATTTCCGTTGTTTGTACCAACGAGACAACGTTCCTTCAAAATAAGAGTGAACTTGCTGACGCCTGCCGACTACTGCCGGAGTTATCCTCAGACGGGCGTTGTGTGCTGTGACCGCTGTTTCAACCAGCTCCAGTACAACCGAGGTCTTAGGACCTGGCAATTCCTGATCTACACGGGAGACTCCATCTACGGTACGTGGCAATATGGCGGCTCATGTCATCAGCTTCTGAAGCCTCGTGGTAGCCTAGTCATAACAAACCAGATTCGCTACTCAGCCTAGAGATTCTGAACAAAACACACACACACACACCAACACGAAACATCTAAATCCATATGCATTCATCATTGAGATAGTCCTGGTAGATTGTAAGAATTTATAATTATAGAAATTAAAGATTCTTAAACGATCCCAACTCTTTATCTTTTCTTGTCTCTCAGTCAATACAGAGTGTTTAAGTAAACTCCCTGATGATAAAAACAACCACTTCTGATTGATTACTTAGATCTACTTAAGGTGTATAAATATACAAAATCAGATAATTAAATTATCTAATTACAGTGTATAAATATACAACTTCAAATCACTACAGCTTGCTGTCACTGCCATTCTGTTGTTCCAATGTAAGCACGGTGCACGTCATGTGTTATCGCGATATTGCGGTATTGCAATATAGCCAAAAACTCTATCATTACCCATTTTTATATCGTTTCTACCTTTCATCGTTTATATTGCCCACCCCTACTTGTAAGGAATGAAATTTTTGTCCAACAGTGTGAATGCTATATTATTTTATTTTAGTATCGGTTGTCTCATGTTAGTGTTAGCTCGTTATTAGCACTAGCTACAGCAAGCTGCAGCAGGGTTGTTCATGACAGTTGTAATTCCACTTTCAACCAGTAGGGCGGAAGAGCAAGAAACTGCCCACTGGTATATTTTAAAAGAGAGACAGAAATGCAAACTATTTATCAAAAGGGGGAAAAAAAATTTTTTTTTCAGAAGTTTATTATTTTTTACTCAGCTTGAACATGTTGCCACACTTTATTTCCTGTGAACTGGGTTCATTCATAAACCTGCACCTGGCAGCATGATCGATAGCAACAGCAGCGTTCATGCTAAATTGAATGAGCTTTTAAATAAGGTGACATTTAGATTTTCCCACTCTATTACAAACACATGCAGGTGCTGTGACCTTTGTCGCTCATCTGGGCTCCGGGGGGGAGGCTTGTATGTTAATTAGCCACAGTCCTTATGCTAAGACTGATAACTGGAACGTTCTCGCACTGTAAACAAGATGAACATGATGTGTCAGTCCTACAAGGAATTCATATGAATTCAAGCAAATTTTGCATTTGCATGACATTACCATACCATACCATACCATACCATACGTGACCGAATTCAGAAACTTTTTGTAATACTCACAAAAGAACAATTGTTAATCCTTGTTTGTTAATATTTGCATCAGTCTTTCCATTTATAACAAGAGTTCATTCACACAACCTAGTGAGGCATCTTTTTTTCTTGTGCCCTCTTTGTTTCACAGAAACCTGAGTCTTTCATCTCCATGCAGATGCCCTTTGCATCGGTCTCTCAGTGAGGTGATCCAAAACAGTCTGGATGCAAGAGGTACAACACAGAAAGGTTCAGAAAGTAAAAAGTTGTTTATTTGACCAAATCCGGCTCTAAAAGACGTTTTGAGATGTTTAAGTGAGAAATTGGACATTAAAAGTCCATAAATGAAGTCGCCCATTTAGAAATGAGCCTATTCATGCAATGGTTCGGAGTACACATGCATGCAATTGCAGGAATCAGAGCTTGGTCAGTCCACAGAGAACAGCCTGATGTCGGGAAGACGCGCTGCCTGTTTACCTCTACCATGAGGGACAAAGTCTGCGTCTTTGTGAACAGGATGTCCCTGCATTTGTCCAATGCTGCCTAAAAACACACATAATTATCCCAAAAAAAAATAAAAATTAAAAACTTGTAGTTGCCTCTCAAGGCTGAGGCTAAAAGAAAAAAATATGGAAATTTTTTCACAAATAAAACAATTTTTTTGCCATTGCCTTTCAGGGCTACCGTACTGTGTTTATAACCATTGCAGATATGAGCAGAATTTTGTGGATAATCTGATTGCAGACTGCAATGACACAAAACATATTTCACATGTAAGAAATTTATTTGAACAGCATAGTAATTACATTTGTATTATAGATATTGAATAAAATCTCAACTTAACCCATTTGTGCCCAAATTTTTTTCAGAGTTGTAATGCATATCATTTTATCAGTTAAGTCCCTCTGAATCATGTTATATCTTTTTTTGTTCAATTATATACTGCTTTTGGGAAGAAAATGACTTGCAACTATTGTTGCCAGTGGTCACATAGCTTGTAGGTGAAATGTCACCTAACAATAGGAATAGAGAAGTAATAATAATATCGTTATAACCAGGGCCGACCCTGGGGCATTATTTTCACTGGGCAAAATTTTTCCTCGCACCCCTGCACCCCCCCCCCACACACACACACACACACACACACACACACACACACACACCTGTAACCTCACCCATGAATCCCACAAACAGGACACTGCTCTGTTATTTTGGCGCACCTCACTGCAGCAATACCTCCCCCAATGGCTGTTCAAGGCCCAGCCCTGGTTATAACAAAGTAATAGCCTAATAGTATTGTCATAAAAATAAGAAAGGACTCAGGTTCCCCTGTATGAAATTCAAAACAATTAGAACTGTTTCCTTTATTCACTTTTTTAAAACATAGCATAGGTGTGTGTACTGGTTATGTAAGCTCTTATGTGCAAAGAAAAGTGTACCCCCAGCTGCACATCAACATCTTCATTAGCTTTTCAACTAGCTAGCTATCATTAGACTGTGAGATACAAGCTTATGTTTGCTAGCAAGAAAATCATATGTGGTAATGTATAAAAATCCTATTCACGCAGGCCTTGAATACCTGTGAAGTTATTTAGCTTGGAAAAGTATTCTAAGAGGACTAAAATGAGCCATTGTACATCATTCTAATATTTTAAATAAGTAAATTAGGAGCGATCCTGCAGAGAGTTTTCCTTTAGTTAGCGACATGCTTTGTGCCCACTGGCAACTATTGTTGCCACTCACAGAAATAAGCTCATTAAGAAAAAAATATTTATCTTTGGTGTAACTTTTGGATGGAGGGTTACTCTAGAGACTTGAATGAGTAAATTATTATAAATGTATTTTGGGGCAGTTCATCAGAAATGTCTAAAAATTACCTGTTTCCAGGATGATTTGCAGTCACCATGTCTTCAGCGGAAAGGAGCAGGAAGCAGATGATGTCATACGATAGGAAGCACTTGGAAACAATTTTTTTTAAACAAAGCTTTCGTCTAAGTTGTTTACTAGCAAATAAGTGGAAAATGTTGGATTAGAAACACTGTAATTTTTTATTGTGAGTCAAAAATGACAGTGATACACTTTGGCAACAATAGTTGCCAGTGGGGCTAAACGGGTTAATTCTAGTAATTCATATTTTACATGTGCGTCATCTGAGATTGTGCATCTAGTAAGTTGCTTGCAATTGTGTTGCTCCTAAGAACAGAAAAAGAATAATTAGTGCCCACCCTCATGTTCTGTTTTTATCGCCACCTCATTAGAAACAATGCCAGGTTCAATAAAATAAAAATGTATTAGTTTTCATACAAAACAAACATAAATCTTGTCTAAGAAAACATCAGCTTGGTTTTATCTGGTCAGACAAACAAGTCTAATGAATAAAAAATGGAAGAAATGGCTATGTCATGTGTGTGTGTGTGTGTGTGTGTGTGTGTGTGTGTGTGTGTGTGTGTGTGTCAGCCAAGGTAGGGGGCCCCTCTATTGCAACACTCAAACCATCAGGTTCATTAGCCCAACAATTACACATTCATGAATTTGCTGTTAAAATGGCATTTGCGGAGCTGAGTGTGCCAGCTCCTGTCAACCTTAAGTGCTGGGTAAAATACTTTTAATTGGTCTCAGTCTTTCGCCTGGTCGATTATGGGGGCTGGCTTTCCACAGAGCACAGTTGAAACGTGGGGGCTAAAAGCCTCCAAAATGGCAGTACTGCAGAGGCAGAGTGGAGGAGCTGCTCTGGAAGGAAAGGTCGCGGTAATCACCATAAAGGGCAGCATGTAAAGTAATTAAAGTGAGAATAATTGGCTGCTAGTTGTTTATGTGCCTCTCTGTGTATGTAATTGTAGCAAAGACAGCAAGAGCATGTGCACCGTGCATACCAACACTACAAAGACAGATGTGAGCTTTTTCTTTTTTTTTCTTTATTTTGACATTCAGGTGATGAGATTACAGCTGCGTTTCCATTCTCCGTGAAAAATCAAATCATCTCCATTCCTATCTTCTTCTGAATCCAACTGACATTTTCAACCGTGCCGATAACAAAAAAATCTCTACAATATGACAAGTGGCTTGCTTCTCTATGAAGCTGTTGAGTGTTGCTGTTTCAAAAGTACTCCTTCTCCAGTGGCTAATATTCTTACCCATAGAGCAATGAGTGCCGATTGCTCCACAAGCTTAGCAACAGCTTCAATGGCTGCAGGAAGCGGTGAATGGTATTAAAAGAAGGCATTCATGAGAAGCAACCACTGTTGTGTTCAGACTAATTATGAGCTGAAATCGGAGTTTCCAGCCGTTCTAACAGCGACTGCAGTCCTAGGCATGTTCTCCACTTTACAATAGCTGATGAAAGGAGAGCTCACTAGGGGTTACCAAGATGGTTCCCACAGAAAACAACCTTGTATGGTTTTGTTGTTTCATACTTGCAAAGGGAGCTAAAAGAAATGTAAAGATGTCAAACATAGAAATAATTAAAAAAAAACTTGTTTTCAGATTATAATTGCTCACTGAGTGTTTCATCCTGGCTGAACATGAAAATAGTCTCCTACACCTATCTCCTGCATTAGCTTCTGCTAGAAAATAAACGGTGAAACTCTAGGATTAGAAGATCCTGACAGATCTATGCCACACTGTCACTTAACATTCATGAAGTCACCCATCTTGACTCACTAGTTGTTGGTTTTGCATTCGGGAAGCAGCAGAGAATGCATCTGCTAGCAGAAGCTAACTGTTAGCATTAGCAACTACACCACAAAGCAGAACTCCTCCAGGCTTGTGTTATTTGTGGAGATAAAACAATGTTGCAGAGCAAAAGGAGTCAGGGGTAAAGTTGCATTGCCGTTAGCCAATCAGAGGTGAGATGTCCAAATTTCAGGATATAAAATAGTCCAAATCCTGCCATGTTAATCTCTCCTCTGACGTGGTTGTTAGTTCCTGAAACAAGTGCATCTGAACTCCCACCAGACCACTGCAAGTGTATTGACTAAATGAGTGAACCACATCTTTAAACATGAATGGAAAACAATCAACGTGTGAGACGGTCTCCTTAACTACAGGAAATCAGCCACTCAGGAAGGCAGCAAATCAGAGCGCCCAGAACCCGAGTCTGGGAAAGGTGAGCAGGATCAAAGCACTTCTGTACAGCCTTAACTGATGATAGTTTCTCCTGATTTCTAGAAATAGTTCTAGATCACAAATTAGCTCGTAAAATCCTTGTAGATCCAAACTATCCTCTTGGTGTTTGTGCACTGCCAAGTTCCCCATGAAAGAAAGCTCCTTGAAGCTGTTGCTAATAGCTTTAATACTACCTCACATACTAGGTTCGTGTACAAAAAAAAGAACACCATTTCATTTCTGCTAGCATGATTGTCAACATTGGTAGCATTCTGGAAAGGAGCAGCTCATTTTAAGCTGGTTGCACCTGCAGTCATTAGTACAGGGAATTGTCAGCCGCCATTATTACACAGAGCGAAAGCATCTAAAAACAAGGTATGACGGCTGACTGACTCGTTAATAAACACTGGAGGTGACACCACTTCAGATCAGGTGACACAGCATCATCGCCTCCGCCCTGAAATGCAGCCCTCATGCAAGAAATCTGACTAGAAACGCAACAGAGCCAACAACATGAGCCGAGTCCGAGGCATGCTGGTGGTTAGGGCAGGCTGGGTAGTTGGGAGAGGGGGGGGGGGGCGGGGGGGGGGGGGGGGTATCGAAGCCCATGCGACATTTAGTCGATATCCAACAATGGAACACACAAAAACTAAATGCCATAGGAGCACAGGGCTGGAGTTAATTGATGGACACTTCTTTCCTGCTGTACTTTTCAGGGCCTAATTAGTTTAAGGTGTCTTGAAAGTGATGGTTAGATGAATCAATGTTCACAGCTGAAAACAAGAACTGTCATCTACACTCGTTTTTGTGTGTCTGTCAGCGGTTTTATAGATTTTCCAAAGTGAAAGTGACAGCTCTGCTTCAGACCCAGAGGTGACGATAGCTGCCCGATTTCTTTTCTTCATTCATCGTTTCTGCCTTCGTGACAACTTACCCATTTCCCTACTCAGACTTTTCAATGAAATGCGCATTAGAATTATCACGTTCTTTCGACATCGATGGGACCATGTTCACCACTGCTGCTGAAGCGATTCACATCTGTTTTCACAATGGGTGGCACTTACTGATAATGTCTACAATCAGCCTATTTAATGCTTTCAGCTGAGTGGCAGATATGAAACAGATGGTGAATCTGCAGGCGTACTCTAAACACAACATGCTTCATATTATTGAGATCAATGCAATTCAATTAAATTCAAAAATACTTTAGTAATCCCAGAGGGAAATTAGAGAGATCAGCAGTAAGTTGTAGGCCACTGCACCTCAGCATTTTAGAAAGGCTGTAGATCGGGAGGCTAACTGAAGCTCTACACTTCGATAAATCCTTCTTTGCTGGTGCAGAAGACTAACCAACCATGTGAGGGCCTTGCTCGCACTCATCCATAGGAACGCTGAGAAGAATACCAAGTGTTTTTGCACTTTAACCTTCTAATGCTTTGAAGCTCTTCTTGGGTCAATATGAGAAAAGCTTCCCTTCTCACCATGTTGCCACAGAATCAGTCTTCCTTAAAGATGTAAGGAAAAAGGAGATGTTTGGATTTTTCCACTGATGTGGAAGCCCTGCTGATTAATTTCATCAGGTCATCCTGTTGTTTATTACAAGCTTGCAAAGCATTCCATACTCAGTTATGCTCCCGGTAAGATGTGAAAGAAAACCTGAGATGAGGAATTTTTTTTTCCAGATGTTCAAACCACCTCAGCTGATTGCCATCACTCAGCGAGTTTACATGCACATCAGAAAACCAAACTTTTACTTTAAATAGACTGACTTTTTAAATTTAATGCATGTAAACTAGAACTGCAACGATTAGTCGACGTTGTCGACAAATAGAATGGAAGTAGTCGACGATTGTCGCTAGACGTGTTTTCTCCGACCGAGTGAGGCATCTCACTTCATTACAATCTCTGCCGAGAGTCGCACATGCGCAATAGCTTCTCTGCTGAGCGTCAACTAACAGAAATGGCGGCGTCCGACACAGCAGCTACGCGTAACAAAACATCAAAAGTTTGGGAGCATTCTAGCCGGGATTCGGCGAATAAAAAGATGACCTGCATTATTTGCAAAGCAGTCCTCACGTGTCACGGCAGCACCTCGGTGATGCATGAACACTTAACGAGAAAGCACGTCGGACAGTTGAATGAAACAGAGTCAGACTCGCCTTGGTAAGACTTAAATAACATGATAGCTAATACGTTTTGTTTTGGATGTTCGTTTTTTAAATGTATTTTCGCTTTAATAAAAAAATAGATTTAATGTTATGCCCGACTGTGCCTGATGAAAGTGTTTTAATTTTATTTATGCATTCATGTCTATACTGACTGAGCACTGTGCCTAATTGGTGTTAGACAAGGCATTTTTATTTACTTTTAGTATGAATTTGCCTATCAGCAGCAAAGTTCAATAAAATGTGCATTTTCCATTGAAGTACCCATCTTTCTTGTGTTTATTTTCATTTTTCACATAATTAAAGCAATCTCATGCTAAATTAAAGAAAATTTTCATAATTTTCCGATTAGTCAACTAATCGTTTCAATAGTCGGTGACTGGTCGACTATTAAGATAGTCGTTAGTTGCGGCCCTAATGTAAAAGCGTTACTCTGGCTGAAAGCCAACTGGTTCTAATTGTGCTTACGCACCCAGATAACATGGTAGGAAAATGACTGCATCTACATGTGAACGGCTCACTTGAGTAGAGGCCAGTAACTTCCCCAAGCGATGAGCCACGGAAGCGGTTTTCTGACAATATCGCCACAAAGTAACACGAGTAACATCAAACAGTACAGTTCGTACCAGACAAGCTGTGCTGCAGCTATGTCGTACGTTCCTTCGGTCATCCTGTTACAACTTTGTCTGCTTCACTTGCACCAGCATTCATTTACCATTTGTGTTGCTATAAGCTAACCAGAGGAATGCTGACACGAAAGGGTGCATGTCTCCATCTGCTGTACAGAAAGGAACAAACTTCATTTGAGGGTTTGGGATTATAACGAACATGTAAACTAGGATGAAGGCTCCCAGTTTATTACCTTAGACCAACCTAGGTCGACTTAGGGGCTCGACACACGGGAGGCGACAAACGACCGCGATCAGCGAAATATGACGCTGTCACTTTTATTACCTGACACACGGGAGGCGGCCCACGGCAGCGGCCAGCGGCAAAGCCGTCTACGCGTTCTGTTCCATGGTGAAATTGAAACTTCCGTTGTTTTGTTTGGCTGTGTCAGTTTGGAGGGAATTACGGTTATTTAAGTGGTTCAGAGTTAAAAAAGTGGTAGATGTGATGTTTCACAAGGTGCTGCTAGAGTTATGTGAAATCTTACTTCTGATTTTACTATATAAAACATAATAATAATCAACTTTTCCTTCATGTTTGCTCGGAGATGTACGGAGCATCCTGTCCGCTCATTGGCCAGTAAATGAAACCTCCGTCGATTGGTCCTCGTCCGAGCGACAGCGATGAAAAGATGAAAATATTTCAACTTTCTGGGATCGCGTCGCTGGGTCGCCTGCGCACGACACGTGCACAAGCGCAAAATTTCACACGCACGTTTTTCGCGTTTCGCTTAGTAGGAGGGAGACCCGCGATCATCGCTTTGTCACGCATGTCTCATTGAAAATGAATGGAGGAGAGGCGATGTCGCCTCCCGTGTGTCGAGCCCATGAGACGGACAGAGTGTGGAGGAGCAGCAGCTCCACTCAGAGCTAACCCCGGATCATGGAGTGCTTCACCTTATCTCAACTTCCAGCAGTTTCCAGCTGGAATTTCAGCCATGATCCAACATATGATCATAAGTGATGGCTGCAACCTAGACAGAAAAATAAATTCAGAGCTCTTCCTCAGCTTGGAGCAAGGCCTTGTTAGTGCAGATGAAGTGCTGATGCGTTTGTCCTATTCCAGTCAAGAATGACGGCCTCAGAGTCATAGGAGACTCTAAATTTCCAGTTTGAGTGTATTGCATATACAACGATGTAAAGATAAAGCATTTTAATCTTACTCTGGCTTCTTCACCATCTGACGTGAACCATCCCAGTGCTCGCTGAAAGTCGTGGCTTGAAACCTCCATCACCTGCAAACAGAAATGAGAACCTGAAGTTCCCAAACCAGAAACTGTTCATGTTTGGTGAGAATGCTGCTGCGGTCATTTCTGAAAGTTTGAAAGCAGACCAAAAATCTCGCACCCGAGAGGTGATGGACATCAAATCCTACGAAGGAAACGAGAATGAGGAAGCTGTTCAGAAAGATGAACGCACAAACGTTCATGAATCCTTGGGCTGAGGAAAGTGTTACTTGTTAATGTTTTGTATTAGCAGATTAACATGAAACATAATGTACTGCAGGCTATACTTAGTGTGTGCAGAGATGTAAGGTTATTAAAGCGTATCTGCACATCTAATCAGTGTAAATACCAGCGAGTGTGGTGTACACTCTAATGGGGTACCAAATCACTTCTGCTTGGAGCCATCAGGTCGGAGGATATGATCTTCCAACAAACAGGCAACCTGTCATTGAAAATGTCCTTTGCGCAGACAAGCTGTCATTTACAATGCATCAGAGATAGCCTTGCGGTAGTAATCCCACTCAGCTTCTCGCCCGGCGCTATTCATGCTTCTGAGACCAAGAAGAAAAAAAGAATTCTAATTAACATTCCCAGTGACCCGAAAACAAACATTTATTTTCCCATCTTCTGCACACGCTGAAAGATTTCTGACACTGTCCTTTGATAGCCTCCAATTTTCATTTTCTTTTGAGTTTTGCTTCCTCGCGCCTCAGCCTGTAATTTATGCATCAAAGTCATGCATAATTAATTTTGAATTTACCACTGTATAGGTTTAAAACACCAAAACAAATCCTGTAATAATGGAGGTGTAGGTGAAGGTCTTCCTTAGTTCAGATCAGGACTTTCTTCTCCCCTCTTTATTTTCTGTTTTTGAACAAGAACAAAAGATGCCTCGCCAGCTGTAACACAGCTCTTCTCTTGAGATGCGCGCACCTGGGCATCTTTTTCAGTAAACACTGGAGTGAAAGAAGCGCAGGAGAAGTGGTGAGTGAAGGATCTGAAGGTTTTGTTTATGGGAGTCCACGAGATAACAAGGAAGGAGAAAGAGGGCAGCATGGACCTAAAAGGTCTGTAGCTCATTTTCGGTGGAGTTTACCTCGGCCGGGGAAGGATCACAGGCAACAGCTTTTTTTTTTTTTTTTTACTAGTTCAGCAACAGGGAAATCTGCACATGTGTTTTACAAGTTGCTGATTGATTTTTACACTGCTTCCATGTTTGATTTCCTGTCTAATTCAACCTAACCTGCTGAGCTTGACGTGTTTTGGAAGCAGCTGCAACAACATCATACTGTTGTGTTTTCTCGTAGGCAGGGGCGCCTCCAGAAAATTTTGAAAGGAGTGGCCAAAGAAATTTTTGGGGTGGCACTCCAAACTGGTTCTTGTGGTAACTCTGGGATAATTTAGCCTATGGCGATGTACTACATTGCACCTTTATTCATTTTTATTAAAATAACGGTACATATCCAAAACATTTTACTTAAATTTTAGAAACGCAAACATTTTAGAAAAATACATTTCAATTATTTGAAATTTTACCCAAAATTTTATTAAAATTGTAATTTTTTTAAGTTTATTCACCTGCTTTGATGTGTTCACACACAAAAAATATAAATATAAATGGAGATAAAAATGTTTTTAAAATGGTAAGAAGCAGAAACATACGTATATTTTTTATTCTGATTATTTCTTTACTCAATTAATGCAATATTTTTATTTTGTTTTAAAATTATGTCTTGAATAAAAAAGATCAACAAGATCAATATATGGTTTGACTGAATGTTAATATGATTTGTTAACACTGGCTTTTCCTGGGGGTCAGCAATGGCCGTGGCCACCCCTGGGGGGGGGGGGGGGGGGGGTTCTTGCTAAACTTCTTTTATTTGTTTCACAGACCACTGCTAGTTAGCTGGCTAGTGAAGGAGCTCCATCAGCTAGGTAGGCTATCATTAAATCCTAATTCAGCCCACAGGCTCCTGCTGCTTATTAGTTTCAGCAAATATAAAACAAATGTCCACATTTTTTATTGAAAGTTTGAGATTCTTTGTTTTAGGATTTTTATCAGTAGAGCTTGGTTCATGCTGCAACACAAGCTACAATGGGTCATTTCAGGTTATCTGTTGATATTGATAAATGGTCTGTACTTTTTATAGCACCTTTTAGAGCCCTAGACCCCCCAAAGGTGCTTTACAACACACACACACACACACACACACACACACACACACACACACACACACACACACACACACACACACACACACACACACACCAGCAGGCAACGTGGGGTAAGTGTCTCGCCCAAGGAGACAACAGCTTCAGCCTGAGCGAGGTTCAAACCTGCAAACTTCTGATTACTCAACTCTTGATGCCATCGCCCTTTTTTTTGAAAAATTATTCTATCTCCAAAGTGATTGCTTTAACCACCGTCTACTGCAGGTATGAAGCTCCCTACTCCTAAGAGCTCAACAAAATATCACTCTGAACTTTCAGTGATCCCCTGCTTCACTTTCGTGGATTAAATGACTGTTCGGCCATGAACAGGTGATAGCGATGGGTCTAATTTGTAATCCCACTGACACGCTTCTACCTAATGAGACAGTTGACGTTTTGAGTTCAAGTATCGTGATTTAACTGTAACCAACTGCCTCAGTGTGATCAGAACCTGCACTGGGACCTTGCTTTCTGTATTAATGTCATGAAATTTTATTTTCTTTAAGATTGTCAAAGTACTTCCTAAATATTTAGCACAGCTTTTTGTCTGCAGACATGTTTATGCCCAGAATAGACCTAGCTATTAGTTACAACTTGCTGGGCTTTTTTGATGCACGCAATTATAAAAATGAGGCTTTAGGGGTGAATGCATGATTATTTATGCTAAGCAGGTCAGAATGAAGAAAAAATGAATACATTTGGACATCAATTAGGGCAGCCATGTGTGGACATGGCCATCAATGCCTATGGCCTTAATGAAATGGAAGATTGATTAGGCTTAACAGCTTTGATTTCACCTGTGTGACTCAAGACTTTGAGCTCGTATAGCTCCAGTTGGTCGTCTCTGCAACAGTTTTGCCTTTCAGGGCTTTAAAGTCATCGTAGATGTTTGTTTTTAATAAGAGATAAGTGATGAATGATGGAACCCTGATTTCAACCAGTGCTTCCCATCAGGAAGCATGAGGCTGGTTGCACGAAAAACTCAGTGACTGATTTATTAATCAGAAATAATTATAAAAAAATGTTTCAACGATCCACATCTTTGCATACCGACTTGAATCAGTTATTAAAATTAAAATCAGGTGTGTTATAGCAGAGAAACAACTAAAACATGGAGGACCAGGATTGGGAACTTTTTGCTAGACCGGGGTTGGGGACCCCTACCTTACATGAACTAAGGCTGCAACCCAAGTCTGAAATTCAAGCCCAGGCTCAGATCTGACCTTAGACTGGGTTTGAATCTGCAGCCCTTGGCTCTGGTTTGAGTCAGACTTTGACCAGACTTAGAGTTGGAGTTTCTCTTAACCACCAGGTACAAAAACGAACTTGTTTTTATTTGACTATGTTTCTGTCCTGCCTGTTTATTATCTTCCTGTATCTCCTCTCAGTCAGTCCTAAAGAAAAAACTGCTACCTGGGTTCATACAAATTCACCTTATGAGTTACCTTTGAACTGCAGTTCTAAAAGATCTACTGACCGCAAAAACAGTGGATTGCACGCCGGCCGCACCAGTGAGGTGCTTCACCGGAGGACAAGGTGATGCGCTCCGCTCCACAGCAGCGAAACGCATCAGGCACAAATAAAAGACAGAAAACATAAAAGGAAATGAGCCAACATGAACGATCGTGTGTTAAATTAGTTTTTGAGGTGGCGACACCTGATTTGATAACGTTTCTGTGGCCGTGCTCAGGATGCAGATGTCTGGAGTGTGCCAACGATCAGAGCTTTGCATGTGCAAGTTGTTTAAGGTTAGGATGGGGGTGAGGGGAAGGTTAAATTGCAAGAGGGTAAACGTCACAATTTGGTTAAATGTCCATTTTACGGTGGGTGTCAGTACCGACGCTCTGGCACAGCGCGTTGCCTCACCTGCTGACAGCAGGCTGCTGTCTTTTCCGTGGACGGCATCTTGCCGGTCATTATCACGTGACAGCGACTAGTTCATACAACCCCTGCTACTGCTCCCCAGAGTGTTCTGCAGCATAATCATCACATTCTCTTTGAACTTGATATCAAATTTTCGCCTCCTCTTCGTCTCCGCACGTTTAAAGTTAACCTCGCGGTCTATCACTGGCAAATCAAAAGTGAGACGGATGACACAACCGCCCCCCGTACTTGCTTGTTACCACATTCCACCCGGCCGTAATAAAAAACCGGCCATTATTCACCTCCGCCGACTCCGACACCGGCCAAAATATGGTACCCGGCAGTTAATTAAATATAGGCTAATATTAGAGGATTTACGGTACATTAAAATACTCATTATGCTAAAAGAACTAAAGTAGGGAATTAAAACTCAAGAGGCGTCTCAACGTGAGCCCCCGAGTCCTCAGCCTGATACAGGAGCTCTCTAGTCACAAGTCGTGTGAAGCTTAAATACAGCGTCTCTGTGGACTCTGGCGGTTTGAGAACAAGTACTACAGGTTTTTTTGTTTTGTGAAATCCACAATTTACGTTATTGTAATCGAGACATCATATGTGGTTTGGTTATATTTTTTTATTTTAAGTTCTGATCAGATTTTTAGAATGGACAAACGTTTATTCAAAAAGGTTATTGTTGTTGACCCAACACTTACATTTTTGCTAAAGTGTTTGAATAACATCTTTCAAGAGGCTGTTGTTCTGAAGTATTTCAGCTGGAATTCGTAGTTGGAAAAATCTACATGTAGCTTCTTCACATGCAATAAATAAATAAATAAATAAATAAATATAAAAATAATAATAATAATACATTTTATTTAAAAGCACCTTTCAGGTCAATTTACAGGAGAAGAAGCACAGTACACAATAAAATACAGATAAAACAACTAAAGGACAAGTAAACAGAATAAAATAGATTAAATCACAAACAGTAAGCGGTTCGGAACAAATGGGTTTTGAGTTTGGTTTTACAGAGGTTGAAGCTATCGGTGTTTCTAATGTCAGGAGGAAGAGAGTTCCAGAGACGGGGAGCAGAGCAGCTGAAAGCCCTACTCCCCATGGTGCTGAGGTGGAATGTGGGAATTACCAGATGGATGGAGGAGGAAGATCTGAGAGAACGGCAGGATGTAGCAATGGTAATGAGGCTGGCAATGTATGGAGGGGATGTGGAATGGATGGCTTTGAATGTATGGAGTAGAATTTTGAAAATGGATCTGAATTTTATGGGAAGCCAATGAAGCTGCTGGAGGACCGGGGTGATGTGGTGGAACATGTCAGTTCTACTAATAATACGTGCTGCGGAATTCTGAACAAGTTGGAGTTTATGAGTGAGTTTTCTAGGGAGACCGTACAGAAGTGAATTACTCCAATTACTTCAGACCCGTGACATTTTCAGTTCACTTCAATTCACTTCAATTCAATTCAAGTTTACTTATACAGCGCCAAATCACAAGAGTCGTCTCAAGGCACTTCACTTATTAAACATTCCAATACAGTTCAGTTCATTAAGCCAGTGAACTTTTTCCAAAAGTGACATGTTGCTCATCTTTTTCAGGATGTGCTGTTTAATAATGTAGCAGCAACAGCGGAAATCAACTTTCACAGTAAACCTAGATTGATGCATAAAAATGCAACTTTACATAAATAATTTGTGTATAATGTACAGAATAATCCTTTACTATGGTTTTACCCACTTTAATTTGTTTGCCGTTAACCTGTGAATTTAGCCAGCATTTGATGCACAATAATCATCTCTTACATGTACAAGAAAGAGTCTACTTGTAAACATTGCTATGCAAAATGAACAAGTACTTTTTGTAGACTTTACACATTTTTTATGTGATTTCACTATTTTACAGATTTTGTTTTTAGTAAAAATGTATTTATTGTGCAGCTGATGATTTTTCTACAGTGTGTTTCCAAAATACTGGAGGTCTTAAATGTGAAAAAACAGGAATGAAAATGTTTCTGCGCAATTTAACCAAAGTTACATAACCTGTGCCTTTCCATTGCTTTTCTCTACTCTAGTAATTATACTTTATTAAAAACAAATGCTCAATTTCTATTAAATGATGACGCTTTTTGCCATCTCTGTTTTTGTGGCTTTTGGAGACAATAAGAACAAAAGAGTTTAAACAAATTAGAAATTACATCACTTGAAAAAAAAGAATTGAGGAACAAAATATTCTGTTATGAAGTTCTCTGGGTTTTGTTGAGGCAATCTGGAGTAGCCTTACACTTGTGAACCTTTTTAGCATTACAATAGGCCAACAGAAAGCTGCAAACAACTTAGAATGTCATTAAGCCTCCCACATACCATATGATCTGTAGAAGAAACACTTTTTCTTCAACAACAATCCATCTGATGTGTGTGTTTTAGCTTTGATTTCCTTCTCAAAACAAAACTTTTGTTCCCGGCAATCAGGTAGTCACCAAAAACGGGACAGCTGATGTTCTACAGCAACAATGTTCAGAAGCAGTAGGGCATCGCCACTCGAGGCAGGAAGCAGTAGAGCATTGCCACTCTAGACAGGAAGCGGTAGGGCATCGCCACTCGGGGCAGGAAGCGGTATGGCATCGCCACTCGGGGCAGGAAGTGGTAGGGCATCGCCACTCAGGGCAGGAAGCGGTAGGACATCGCCACTCGAGACAGAAAGCGGTAGGGCATCGCTACTCGGGGCAGGAAACTGTAGGACATCGCCACTCGAGACAGAAAGCTGTAGGGCATCGCTACTCGGGGCAGGAAACGGTAGCGCACCGCCACTCGGGGCAGGAAGCGGTAGGGCATCACCACTCAGGCCAGGAAGCGGTAGGGCATCGCCACTCGGGGCAGGAAGCGGTAGAGCATTGCCACTCGGGGCAGGAAGCAGTAGAGCATCGCCACTCGGGCCAGGAAGCGGTAGAGCATCGCCACTTGGGCCAGGAAGTGGTAGAGCATCGCCACTCAGGGCAGGAAGAAGTAGAGCATCGCCACTCTGGGAAGGAAGCAGTAGGGCATCATCACTCGAGACAGGAAGTAGTAGGGTATCGCCCCTCGGTGCCAGGAAGCGAAAGGGCATCGCCACTCGAGGCAGGAAGTGGTAGGGCATCGCCACTTGGAGCAGGAAGTGGTAGAGCATTGCCACTCAGTGCCAGGAAGCAGTAGGGCATCGCCACTCTGGGCAGGAAGCGGTAGGGCATCATCACTCGGTGCCAGGAAGCAGTAGGGCATCGCCACTTGAGGCAGGAAGTAGTAGGGTATCACCACTCGGTGCCAGGAAGCAGTAGGGCATCACCATTCGAGGCAGGAAGTGGTAGGGCATTGCCACTCGGTGCCAGGAAGCGGTAGGGCATCGCCACTCGGTGCCAGGAAGCGATAGGGCATCGCCACTCGGTGCCAGGAAGCGGTAGGGCATCGCCACTTGGAGCAGGAAGTGGTAGGGCATTGCCACTCAGTGCCAGGAAGCGGTAGGGCATCGCCACTTGGTGCCAGGAAGCGGTAGGGCATCGCCACTCGAGGCAGGAAGCGGTAGGGCATCGCCACTTGGAGCAGGAAGTGGTAGGGCATTGCCACTCGGTGCCAGGAGGCGGTAGGGCATCGCCACTCTGGGCAGGAAGCAGTAGGACATCGCCACACAAGGCAGGAAGAGGTAGAGCATCGCCACTCAGGGCAAGAAAACTCTGAAGAGTCAGATTCAGTCTGTAGCATTTTACAGTTTTTAAAGATGAAATTACATAAATCAACCCGTGTTAAACGAGTGACTGAATGGGAAAATTTCTCTACATCTCCCAGAAAGTGCTGATGGGACCGAGCACGAGGAACCATGGATCAGGGCCTTTTCAAAGACCTTAATCATTATAATGAGCATGGGTGGGCAAGGTGGCAAGCTTTGAGGGATTGAGGTAATGTGCATGTTCCCAGTATGAATGATAGAGCGGCTAGTGAAGACAGAGGTAGAGAGAGGTTCATTTTGTCCCTTAGCGTTTCATTACTTTCTGTTTCCCCATTAATTTGAGCATCTCCGGAGTCAGCGAACGGCACAAAGCAAATGGAAATGAAAGCTAAGTGTCTTACCATGCTTTGGCTGCCATCAGCGTGGTGCATTTAGCTGTGCACACAAGCTGCCATCGCGGACAGTGGGAGGCATTAGTGGCCGGCGTTTTGCTATCACGGCTGGTGTTTGTCATTTGTTTGGCAAGATTACACGTTGGGTCATCTCGTTTAGGAGGTTTATTCTTTGTTCCACGCTTGCTGCGTGGGCAACGCTGGAAAGTAAATGAAAGAAGAACTGTGATAAATAAAAAGAAAAAAAAGTGAAGAGACTAAGAGTGTCTGGAAAGCACGACAATTACTGCTTGTACAGTCAGTTTATATCTAAAAAATGACTGAATAGTATTATGAGCAAAAATCCCATAAGAGATGCTTGTTTGTGAATTTGGCATAATAATAATAATAATAATAATAAATAAAAAATAATACTAATAATAATAACAATAAAAATAAATAAATAATAATAATAATGACAAAATTAATAATAACAATAATAACAATAATAATAATAAGCAGGAAGCGGTAGGGCATCGCCACTCCAAATGAAAAATCCCCTCTAATTAGAATCAGAAGGGTTGAAAGAAAAGGAAGCTGGAAAAAGTGCAGAGAAGAATCATAATTAGGAAGGGAAAAAAAGCTTCAAATGTTGGTTCCGCTAGCTTAAGCATCTCCCTCCACAACGTCATGCAGTCTGGCTTTCTAATTCCCCAAAGACCCTCAGGACCATTTTCTGCTATGCTACCACTGTGCTTCCAAGGAATTGCTTATGTTAATGTGGTGGATGAATCTGTCGCTACAATTAAGCAATTTATCTGTCTGAGATGCACTGTTGTTATTTTCTGCGTGTAAATATTGCAAGTTTCATGCCTTCTTGACCAAGGTGGGGATGGAATTAAAAAAAACTGTTAGTTTTAAAAACTTGAGAGGTTGGTTGTTGTCTGGGGAGTGATTCCTTTGGGAATCTCTTTCCACAAATGTTACAATTGATTTAGTCTGATTACATTTGCATGTTCTGTTCTAATACATTGAATACACAAAAAGGAAATTGGATTTCCAGCACAAAATGCTCAACCACCATGTCCTAAAGAACATTTGAATGGCTTTAATGGTTTGTCTTCAAGGCCAGCTGGTTTACTGTTGGCAAACATAAAAATGTGACAATTTTGATTCATACAGAAGGAAGCCAAGATTCAACACCAGCCACGAACACCAAAGAGCATCCAAAACAATAATAAAAGTTAAACTTTACTCATTTTTTTGCAGTGGTCTCTAGTAATGAATGCCTTTTAAGTCATTCTCTGGGGAAAACGAGCTCCGGTGCACCTGTTTGAGGACGACTGGCCAACAGCAACTCTACCACTGTGTTTGTTCTGCAGCGTTGATGTTTACCATGGAGTTCAGCCATGCTGTGAATGGTTAGCTTCTAGTTGCAACATTCTCCACGGTTTGGACACTACACCAACAGCCTTCCCCATCACAAGCCAAGGTGCAATATGTTGGAATAAAGTAAGAAATAATCCCCAAAACAGCCTAAAGTCTCAATCATGTTGGAAAGTCTGCTGGCCTTCTGATGGTGCCAAAAAGGTCTTACAAATCCAGTGAGGAGCCTTTTCTCATGGTGTCCCCAAACTAAGGAATGCTTTACTCATAATTAATTTAAAAAAATTGTTGAGCTTGTTCAACCGTTTCCTTGTTTTAAGTACATTGAACTCAAACGTTTTAATTAATCTGAACTATTTCTTTTTTATAAGTAAGCGTAACTTGAATTAATCAATAAAGACAACTTAACTTTAATAAGTAAAATTAACCAAAAAATATTGATTCATTAATTTATGTTTCTATATTATTCCAGTCATCTTTGACGACCCTAAAGTGTGTCTGATAAACAGACTTGTATATTTTTTTTTAAATATTTGTGGATTTACAGGAAAAACAACCACAAACTAGCAATTTTGGTGGATTTCAGGAACAATAAACAACTGGTGGGCGAGGTGCATTTTGGGTAGTCATGTTTTCAGTTATTTTAGTCTATTTTTGGGTGTTTATACATGTTTATTGTGGAGGATTGTTGTTCTCAGTTACTATTTCATTCAGTGTTGCAGATGAGGTGTTACTTTTTGTATCATGTTGGCACCATAAGTGAGGAGGTTGGTCAAAGTAATGCTGTACGGCTGTGCCGTCCCATTGTTATTAATATGCTCTTGACTTGAAAGTGTTCCACTTTCATTAGCTATTAGCATCTATAGTCGTGTGAGTCATGGTCTGGTGTTAGTTACTGCCTTCACCAGCCTACCACATAGTAATTTTTAAGTAAATTCAACTTATTTGGGTCAGGGTTTAATAGGTCCATTTAGAGTTCATATAAGTTGCAATATTTAAGTTAGTTCAATTCATTTTATTTCAAACATACACATTACCAACATTTCATAAAATCATTCCATGCAGTTTGTTTGAAAAGGTGTAGGGAGAAGTATTTACTTATTTAGCCCTACCCCCTCAGGTTTACATCCTCATCATCTAAATTTGAACAACAAAAATGTTTGCAATGCCTTCATAAAAACAAAAAAACAAAAAAAGTAATAATAAATCTCATGTTCAACTAGAACTATATTTAGATTTGCTAATTTGTTGAAGAGATTAAATATCGGTTTGCATGCCGTCCTGGGTCAATTGCATTTTCTTCATTCTAGTAAAAACATTTAATGAAGTTCAAATAACATAAAATACCGTAAATCCTCTAATACAGGCCCGGGCCTGTATTTGACTCAAGCTCATCAAGCTCCAGGCCTTTATTGGAAGGAGGGCCAGTATTAGAGGCAGGCCTCTATTTCTATTTGAGCAAAATGAACTAATGGTTCGCTGGAGTTTTTGACAATTAAAATTGCGTCCACATTTTCAAAGTTAAACACATTTCTTTTAACAACGGTAGTTCCTGCTTCAGCCCTCCCCCCCCTCCCCCTGCGCAGCGGCGCAAACTCACTGATGCGCCTGCAGCCTCTCGGAGTTCCTGCTGCTCTAAACATTAAAATAATTATTTCATTTTCTGTTCCTCACTTCTGATGACCTTCAATGGTGTCTGTTTGTTGCAACCAGCAGGTACAAAAACTAACTTGTTTTTATTTGACTATTTTTCTGTCCTGTCTGTTTATTATCTTCCTGCATCTCCTCTCAATCCTAAAGAAAAACTGCTACCTGGCTTCATATATATTCACCTCATGAGTTACCTTTGAACTGCAGTTCTAAAAGATCTACCGACCGCAAAAACAGCGGAGCGCTTGCTGTTTGGCGGCTGTATCAGTGATCAGTGCGTCGGAGGACAAGGTGATGCGCGCAGCGCCCCGCTCCACAGCATGCAGCGAAACACATCAGGCGCAAATAAAAGACAGAAAACATTAAAGGAAATGAACTGACATGAACGATCGCGTGTTAAATTAGTTTTTGAGGTGGCGACACCTGATTGTTACTGTGGCCGTGCTCAGGAGGCAGATCTACCGACCGCGAAAACAGCTGAGCGCTCCCTGCTGTGATCTGTGCGTCAGAGGACAAGTTGATGCGCCCCGCTCCACAGCAGCGATACACATCAGGCGCAAATAAAAGACAGAAAACATTAAAGGAAATGAACCGACATGAACGATCGCGTGTCAGTACCTACGGTCTGGCACTTGAGTTTTACCCCCAAAAAGAGAATATGATCATACGATAATTCAATAGGGAGCGTGGTTTCACAGACGCGGAAGTGATAGCGTCGGTGAAACGCCGGCTGCTCTAGGAAACCCCCGAGTGTTCGAGCGTCAACGAAGTGACACGGAAATGCCGGGCTTTCCAGAAATAAGTAAGATAACTTACTATGAGCTGATAGTTCGTTGGATTGATCGGTAGGTTGGAAACTCTGATCGTGAATCTGAAGAAACGATGACTGAGTGGTGAGCTGGAAAGGCGACTTCCGTTTATAGCCGCGGTTTGTGACGTAGGTGCGACGTGAAGGGAATCCCCGTGAGGGGCATGCTGGGAGTCCCTACTTCGCGGATTTTCACCTATCGCGGCCAGGTCTGGAACGCATCTACCGCGATAAACGAGGGATTACTGTAGTTCATACACCCCCTACTGCCGCTCTCCAGAGTGTTCTGCAGCATAATCAGCACGTTCTCTTTGAACTTGATAGTGCAATGACCTGGCTGGGGTTGTAAGCCAGGTGCATTCTGGGTATTGTGTTATATGTGTTTCCTATCGTTCTGCTAGTTCCTATGTGCTGATTTGCGTGTTGTGTGAGTGTTATGTAAGCCACAGGGAAGGTGATGTGTGTTCTGTGGAGCGGGTTGAATTAGCATGGTTAACTGACACCGTGACTCTGTGTGGTAGGAGCGTGATAGAGGAACGTGTCTGTAGCGTTACAAAGCGTTGAAGAAAAAGCCTAAAAAAAGGTCTGCGTGAACTTCTACTGCCTCCTGCTGGTTGATTTGGGGACTTTAACCCTGCCGCTGGGACGCTCGTACTTGCTTGTTACCACATTCCATCCGGCATCCGGCCACAATAAGAGACCGGCCATTATTTACCTCCGCTGACTCTGACACCGGCCAGAATTGGAGACCCGGCCTTTAATTGAATACCGGCCTGTATTAGAGGATTTACGGTATGCAAGTTTAGTAAAATTAAACTGTGTAATTTGCTTATGTACTAAGTTATAGGTTGAAGGTAGTTAAATGATTGGATTTTATTCAGGTCATATTTTTAAGTTATGGTAAACTTATAGTTTTTAGATAAGTTAACTCAAAAATTATTAGGTAATCAGTTTCCTCATAAATTTTGAGTTCAGTGAATTTATTCGGGGTTACAATGACCACTTTTTTGATATTTTGGCTTGCTTTTTTTCCTTTTTACAATCAACTACTGTCTGTTCTTGCCATTTTTACTGGCCAAGCTTTGACTAACATTTTATTACTTTACCTTGTACATTAGAATATCATGACCTAAGTAGATTTTTTTCAGTAACTCCATTTAAAAAGTTGCATTTGTTTAGAACACCCTATTTAGCAGGCACACTATGCTGGCAAATAAGCATAATACTGCCACCATGGTGTGTCTTATGAAAGCACCGTGGCGGAGTGGCGGCATGGCGATGCAGGAATTTGCGGTATTTGTGTCGTCAAGCTTGGTGGTGATATTGAAGCAATGCAGGACTTGTGAATACATATTACGCTATGGCCCAACAGAGGGAGGTATCTTGACCACGTGTGGATTTACTGCCGAGCTCCGGCCGGCATCTATACGGAAAATGAAAGTAAACAAGGACTGTAAGTTTCGCTTTTGGAACAGAATCAGCTGAGATGATAAACTGGAACGATGCAGAGCTTCAGGACCTTCTCTGTTAGAGCTGGAGGTCAGATCACGGATTGTGGAGGACAGACACCTTTAGGAGCTGCTTGTTAAAAAGATCTCCATTGCAGCTTTGATCGCAATAAAAGCAAGTTATTTCCAAGTTAAACGAAAGTCTGTGGCAGCACATACCGCCCCCATACCCCCTTTATACCACCATTGCGTAATATTTTATAAAAAGGACATAATTGTGACACATTGCCACCACTGTCGGACCACTTGGCTCCCTGATGCCGCCTGGGCGTTGCAACAAATTGGCAAACATTGTTTTCTATTACAGGCTTTAGACTCATTTGGTACACACAGACTGATGTGTTTCAACTGTTTGTTTGTTTGTGATGATTCTAACTGACAGCAAATGAAAATCCCAAATTCAGGAGCTAATGCAGGAAATAGGGACAGAAAAGTATTTTCAGCCTGCATGTTAAACTCAGACTAACTTTCAAAAAAAAGCAAAACATTTTTTCTCAGTGAACCCACTCTTTAAGACAAATAGGACTCATGAAAAATGAATGGGTTGATTAAATATTCGTGTCAACAAAGACACTGAATTTTGAGACTCTGGAAATTTAAAATTGGTTGGGAATAAAAGGTGTGAAAAGGCTCGTGTTGAAGCTGAAACCCTCAGGCAGGCTAATGGGCAGGAAAGTCATTATGTAATGATTAAATCAAATATAATTAGTGGAGAGAACACACAAACACTAGGGTGAGACAGGTAACCTGTGGCGAAGCTCTCGATTTACCGGTCGATCTGCGTTCCTACCCTCACCTATGGTCATGAGCTTTGGGTAGTGACCGAAAGAACGAGATTGCGGATACAAGCGGCCAAAATGAGTTTTCTCCAAAGAGTGGCTGGGCTCTCCCTTAGAGATAGGGTGAGGAGATCGGTCATTCGGGAGGGGCTCGGAGTTAGGGTGCTACACATCGAGAGGAGCCAGTTGAGGTGGCTCGGGCATCTGGTCAGGATGCCTCCTGGACGCCTCCCTGGTGAGGTTTTCCGGGCACATCCAACTGGGAGGAGACCTAAAGGTAGACCCAGGAAACGGTGGAAGGACTATGCCTCTCATCTGGCCAGGGAACACCTTGGGATTTCCCCGGAGGAGCTGGCCCAAGTGGCTGGGAGAGGTTAGTCTGGGCCTCTCGCCTTAAGGTTGGTTTATGCTTGACACCTCCGCGAGGTCTGCCATCTCCGGGTGGAAAAGTTGCATTATTTTGCGTCATTTTAACAACCACGCCCCTTCACCGCGCCTCCGCACGGCCCAAAATTTCCGCAACGCGCACCTCGGAAATTTTCTAACCACGCAGACGGTCGGACACGGAAAAACATGACGGACCTGCAAGAACTAGCATGGCAGAGGTTCGTATATACAGACTTTTGTATGATTCATCTCTCAAAGATCACCGTGATCAACATGTTAATTATTCCTGGAGAGAAATAGCTCACACTGTCGGAAAAGACAAGGACGCTGTTAAAAATGCTGGAATGCCATGTTGTAAACAGTAATTTCTACTTCCACTATGGTGTAGTGTTGTATGCATGCCTTAGAGCTCCATGCTGCCCCCTACAGTTTGGGAGAATATTGGCTCACCGCAGAGACAAGCCGCATGAACCATAAACGCTGCAAGTTGTGAAGCGCGTTCCAGCCGCGAGCCGCATCACCAAGCAGAAAGTGAATGCGTCAAGCATAAACCAAGCTTAAGGCTACTGCCCTCCATGACCCGACTCTGGATAAGCGGATGGATGGATGGATGGATGGATGGAACCTGTGTAACATTTATACTGGAAGGGCTGGTTCCTTGATGAGAAGCAACTGGTTGTGATGATCAGATGCAGAGCAGGTGTGTGTGTGTGTGTGTGTGTGTTTGTGTTTGTGTGTGTGTGAGAGAGAGAGACTCACTATTTTCAAAAAAGGCATCAATCCCAATAGTTTTAGTGAAAATTGTTTTAAAATACATTTCTGACAATAACAGAAATGATTGTTTTTTCCTCAAATGTTTGCATTTCTCAAGTTTGCGATAAATTTACTGGACGCAAAGACTTATTGTTTATTTTTTTAGGGAAATAAATGAAAGAGCAATGCACCAACTTCTCCCAGAGTTACCATAGGGACTAATTTGGTGTGCCCCCTCAAAATTTTACCTGGCCCCATCTGTGGGACCCCATGAATTTTTTGGGGGGCCGCCACTGAATTTTAGGCAGCACTTTAACTTTACTGCAACTTTTTACTGCACTCTACTTCATTCCCCTACAGAAATCCTAAGTAGAGATTAATCAGGAGCAACGTTAATTATTATTTTCAAGACATAGTATCAGTTTAAATAAACGTGATAAATGACTCACACTTTTATAGCGCCTTTCAGAGTCAAAGGACTCCAAAGTGCTTTACACTACAGTGTACCATTCATCCACTCACACACACATTCAGACATGGTGATAATAAGCTACAATTTAGCCACAGCTGCCATGGGGTGCACTGACAGAGACAAGGTTGCCGAGCACAGGCGCCAGTGAAACACGTGACCAAGCCAACACATAGATGTGGGAGGAGACAGTGTGCAGGATGAAAGGCTGGCTGATGGCAAGAGGATGAGACGGAAAGAAAGAGAAAGACACAGACTATTGCTCATCATTATATTATTTAGGCTGAGGTAAGAGATGGAAAATTACAGAGGTCTCTAAGTGCACTTTGTGATGCTGGAAGAGGTAAGCCTCTTTGAAACCAGCCCATCAATGCGTTTTTGTGGCGTGGGTAAACAACACCTGCAGCACTCAGTCAGTGTGACCCAACACATCACACAGGTGTGTGTGTGTTCATTATTGTGTGAACTACTTCCTTTCTTCCTCAATAAATATAAACTGAAACAGCAAATGTGTCTCAGCTCTGTCCGTTACCCTCTGCCCCGTTTGAGCTGCAGTTAAGCATTTTATTTAGGACACTACCTCTGGTCAGGTTGTGTCCTCTCTGTTTCTATCCTCATCCTTAACGTTGCTCAGGGTGCACTCGGTGGTCACCCTTCATTAAAAAAATTGCTTGTTTAATCCCAAACTTCATCCACCCATGTACTAAACTGTGCAAAGAAAAGATCGTCAAAGATATAAAGCGGCAGACGCGGGCCAGATTGAAGAACTTCTTGCAGAAAAGATCCAAACGATATAAGCTTGGTCTCACTTTGAAGCCAACAACACAAAACCAAACTTAATAATAATACATTGACTTTATATAGCACTTGTTTAAGACTCAAAGCAAGCACACTCACATTCACACACTGCTAGTGATGGTAAGCTACTTTGTAGCCACAGCCGCCCTGGGGGGGTCTGAAAGAGGTGAGGCTGCCATTTGGCAGCCGTCGGCCCCTCTGACCACCACGAACACAGGCAAGTTGGGTGAAGTGTCTTGCCCAAGGGCACAACAGCAGAATAGCCCTGGCGGGAGCTGGAAACGAACCCATGACCCCTCCGATCATGAGGCAACCCGCTCTACCACCTGAGCTACCGCTGCAAAGGGTTGGGATTTACACTGCTTCCTCCAAAGCATCAGTCTCTAGAGTAGCCTTGCAGTGGACGTTACATGTTAGCTTGGCCGACCAGTCCTTGGAAGCAATCCATTTAGCAGATTAACATCACAAACCAGAGGACAGGGAAAATGGTGTTCTTTATTTTTGCTGCACAGACTTCTACATCCCATACACCTCTGTTTTTCACAGTAAAAACATCAGCTTTTATACATCTCCCTAATTGGGATAGACCATCACCTAAAACCTCAACACTAAATAGAAAAAGCTAATAAATAAATACAATCATAGTTACTTTAAAATATTTACACTCCACATTCAACTCCATAAATAAGCAGTGCTTAACATACATCAATACTTCCCACAATATTAAAAAACCCAATCAATCTTCCAATCCTCCTCTTGGTATATCCCTCTGAAACCTATAAAAGATCCCCACGCCCTCGACTATATAGGACACATTTATACAAATTAAAGGGAAAGGTTGGAAGAATGGAAGTCATTCAAATGAGTAACATAAATCAAGTAGTAATAACAAGGATGAGAATGGGACATACAGCTTTGAACAGTACTCTTTTTATTCTTGGACGGCATAATACCGGTATGTGTGACTGTGGACTTGATAGGGAAACAGTAGAACGGGTATTATGTACGTGTAGAAAATATGTGGGGAATAGGAAAATGTTAGTTGAAAAATTAAAAGTTAAAGGATATAAGAAATATGATTTAAATATTATGTTAAATGGGGGAATAGTGGTTTATCTTAGGTTTGTTCTTGCTGTGTCTTTGTAAATCCATGCTTTCGTTCTTTTTTAAACACAGAAACAGTTTTGATTTCCTGTTTGTAGCTACAGTTTTGCCGACAGCTGCCGGCTTCTTCAGGCTGACGCTGATGGTGGCGCGTCACTTCCTTCTCCGTTTATCTGCGGGCAGCAGAGGACGTTGTCGCCCTCTACTGCCCGCTCTCCCCTCTCCGATGATGCAGTCCCATGCGTGGTCCAGCGTGTAAACTCCGTCGTCCCTGTTCATGGTCCCACATCCACGTCTCCTTATCTCGATTGCTTCCTTGATCCATCTTTTGTATTTTTGTTGTTCGGTGGTTATGATCCGTGTGTAAACAACACACGGTAAACACAGGTAAACAAAACTGTTTCTGTGTTAAAAAAGAACGAAAGCATGGAATAGTGGTTTATAATTTAGTCATAGACTTTTTAAGGGAGAGTGGAATACTTAATAGAATTCAGTTTTTTTTTTTTAGTAGGATACTCCCCACTTCAACTCTCACTCCCATTCAGTAGGTGGCGGAAATGCACCTGAAAGTAGGTTGCCACCTGCCAATTAAACAACAGAAGAAGAGGAAAAAAGAAGACTATATATGGGACTATTTTGCTCACACCTGCTGGCAGGAAACAGGAAAGGTAAGTGTAACCCGGTTGCCAGGTGATGGGTCCGGGGTTTTTGTTTTTTCAGTTTTTCCGCTTGTCTCTAATAAAGTGGCCGGAACGTCTTCGACGTTGCCGGTCACGTGGCCAAATCTAGGTCAGTCAGGAAGTTAAATAGCTCACAGCCAGACGTGATCGGTAAGCGTAAGGAGACACAGGGAAAGGAGTTGCTGCAGGTCGGTATAAAGTTAACCCTTCTGTTTGGACGCCGTCTCGAACAGTAAAACTAAGAGCGTTGACTGTCCGTTTCAGGAGCCAACTACTGGTTGTCGGACGTATAAGAAGGAGCGCGGAGATAGCTTTAGATTGACGGAAAAGGTGAGTTGTTGTTGTCAACTTTAGCGGTACCCACATTAACTCCATGGGCTGATCAGCTTAGCTTTTCAGTGCAGATGAGGTTGGCTGATTAGTTTGGGCTACTGTGTGTGATTTCTGTAAGTAAAGGCACCACTTGCCTGAGGAGTTATTCCGTAGTGAGTTATTTTGTATGGAGATATTTGGAAATGATAATGCACTTTAAATGCTTTTGTGTTTGATTGTCAATGATCAATGTTTTCTGAACGACTAAATGATTACTGGTGTGTGAGCGACTTACTCAGATATACAAATATAGCCAGTGAACATTATTATTGTCAGTTGTTGGATGAATGTATTATACAACACTTTTACCACCTGGTCCTGTTCTTTCAGGCCAGGTTTTCTTCATTGGATGGCGAGCTACCCACTAGAACCTAGACTGGAAGCCCAGAATCCCTGAGTTCCTGAACCAAGTCAGGCAGACTGAATCAATTCACTCCACCACTGTTGGGCTGGTAGGAGGCTCCTGTAGCCATCTTTAAGTCTCTGTTCCTTAGCAACTTCAACAGCGAGCCGCGATTACCCTGATCACATCCTTCACAATCCCCCCTCTCTCTCCCTCACGAACATTGAACTCACTCTTTAGGACCCATTCGCGGGTCCTCGGGTCCGCTGAAACTTGAAGTTGCCAACAATCATGTGTTACCCTATCTAATGGACAATGGATTGACGTATGATGATTTGTAATTTATTCTCTGTAAATTGTCAACTATTATTCAGTGTATGTATTGTTAAACAAGTGTCATAATATATTCTATATTGGTACCAACCTAACGGTCTATTCCATTTTGTCTCTGTGTCACTTACTCCTGTGGGCTGATCCTAGCTTCTGATCTGGGTTACATCTGGTCCTGATAATACAAGTCATCCCAAATTACTCCTACGCACGTTACATAAATTGTGGCGAGCCAGCCAGGAGTTTGTTGACACAGTAGCGGAGTGCATCGTTGGCTTCACAGTATATGATATACACCTATTATACATACCTAAATATGGATGTCCTAGAGAAATATGGCATTAAAATACCAAATGCAGTATTGGTGGAGGGAGCGGCACAGTTCGATGAAGAAGCTGAAGCTGCTGAGGAAGTTGTTGATTTTCTGAAACAGTATGGTTCGATCTCAAAAATGGAATTCGTTAGAGAATCCACATCAGTTTTTGATCATGGGTTGATTGTAGAGTTTAGTTCTGGAGCTGCTATCGCTGCGTTGCGTCAACTGTTGCCGTATACTTATGTGTGCGATGGGGATGAAGCCGTCTACACGACTTCTGAATTGGCAACTGTTTGTGCTGCCGCAGTAGGTAAATTAAAAACTAATACCTACCTTTCTGATTTGCAACAACTAGCAAAGTCTACCGGACAGGACTTCGGCGAAGTTTTAAAAGGGGTAATGTCTCTGCTTGGCCACTCTATAAAGGAGATGAGCCCAGCCCTTGCTAGAGTGAGGACGCCCGTTGAGGAGGCCCTGGAAGACGGTGAGAGCGCACGAGATGCCAAAGCTGGTGAGCCCCGGAAAGATTTTACACCAGTTCCAGAAAGGAAAGTTTTCCCAAAGCCCGAACCCACTGTCCGTCATGCCACAGGACTTTCAAGCACGTCCATGCCAGCACCTGAACTTAATCCGCCAGAAGTTCAGCGATATGTGGTGGAGCACGTAGTGAAAAATGAGGACAGTGCAATGGTACATCTGTCTGCTCAGCGCCTCAGATGTTTTTCTGGCCGACAGCCACGACCTCCGAATGAGACAGATTATGAAGCGTGGCGCTCTAGTGTTGATCTCCTGTTGAAAGATCCCTCCATATCTGATTTACAACGTTCACGTAAAATATATGAAAGTTTACTGCCGCCTGCTGCTGATGTTGTGAAACACCTTAAGCTTGACACACAGCCTGTTGTCTACCTCCAGATTTTGGATTCAGCTTATGGAATTGTTCAAGATGGTGAAGAACTTTATGCTAAGTTCATGGATACATTACAAGATGCGGGTGAGAAGCCATCAGCATATCTACAACGTCTGCAAGGGGCATTAAGTTTAGCTGTGAAAAGAGGAGGAGTTTCGGATAAAGAAATAAATCGACATCTGCTAAATCAATTTTGTAGAGGGTGTTGGGACAGTACATTGATATCTGAACTGCAGCTCAAACAGCGCAAGCTGACGCCACCATCATTTGCTGAATTTCTGCTGCTTCTACGTACAGAAGAAGACCGTGAAGCTGAAAAAGTGATGCGCATGAAGCAGCATCTTGGTTCAACTAAGTCAAGAGCCGCTGCCCATGCCCAATATGCTTACCTTGGCAGTGAGGAAAGAGATGCAGTTGCTGCGCTGACTACTATCACTGAGCAACTGGCTAAGCAAATGGCCGACATTCAGAGACAACTGGCCTCGTTGACTGCTACTCCGGCTAACCCTAAGCAATCTGGTTCCTATAAGGCCACTACTGAGAGTAAATCTGGTGCAAGTCTGAAGGGTGGCAAGTCACGTCAAAAAGTCCTGCCTGCCGGACCCAAACCAGGTTACTGTTTTCAGTGTGGTGAAGATGGCCATGTAAAGGTTACCTGCGAAAACCCTCCAAACCCGGTTCTTGTTGCTGCGAAGAAAAAACAGTTCATTGATAGGCAACAGAAGAGGCAGAAGTTAAACCTGCCTCATAAGCCGTTAAACTAACGCAAGTTCCAGTTGAGGGGCGAACTGGAACTGCTTTGGATCAAAAATGTCCCAAGAGAACAGCTACACTTATGCAAACCACCTCAGCTGTAAGGACTCGACTGCCGAAAGGACTCATTGGGTCACGCTGCACCGCACAGGTGAATGTGGCAGGACAATTATGCCAATGCTTGCTCGACACAGGGTCACAAGTTACAACTATTCCGGTGGCATTCTATAACAAGCATTGTACTGGCAAACAACTAAGTTCTCTGAATGACCTCCTGCGAGTAGAAGGAGCAGCTGGACAAGCGGTTCCATATCTTGGATACGTAGAAATGGAGGTGACTTTTCCCAAGGAAATATTTGGAGCACAGATTGACATGTCAAGTCTTGCCCTTGTTGTCCCAGAAGAACGCCCAGAGCACCAGTCACAGCTGCTGATCGGAATGAACACTTTGGAACCCTTGTACAGTCTGTATCTGCAAAGTGACCTGGCTGGGTCCCAGCCCATTGCTCAGGCCTATCGGGCTGTCTTGAGCCTTTTGCAGTTACAACACCAACAGACTCCGGCAGACAGCGAAGGAGTAATAAGACTGTGGAGCAAAGGTCCATTTCAAATCCCTGCTGGCCGCACTGTTGTGGTGGAGGGGTCTGTCCATGGTATCATGCCTCCTAAAGGCCAGTGTGTTCTTGTTGAGCATCCTACCACACCATTGCCTGGTGCAATATGTGTTGAAAGTTGTCTAGTTACGTTCCCTAGGCACGCGCCTCAAACTGTTCCAGTGATCCTAAAAAATGAGTCACACCAAGAGGCATTGATCCCACCTTCAAGTATTATTGCTTCACTGGCGGTATCTAACCAAGTTCTACCACATGCTCTTCCTGTTCTACTTGACACTTCCCCCAGCACTCTACGATATGATTTTGGAGATTCCCCTCTCTCTGCAGAATGGAAAGAACACATCACCCAGAAGCTGAATGAGATACCTGAAGTCTTTTCTCAGCATGACTTGGATTTTGGACGAACCAGCAAAGTGAAGCATAACATCAAACTTCATGAGGAAACTCCTTTTAAACACCGACCCAGACCTATCCACCCCCAAGATATTGAGGCTGTCCGCAAACATTTGCAGGACCTACTGGAGTCTGGAGTAATCAGAGAGTCTGAGTCTCCGTATGCTTCACCTATTGTTGTTGTTCGGAAAAAAAACGGTGATGTCCGTTTATGTGTTGATTATCGGAAGCTGAACCTGCAAACCATAAAGGATGCATATGCCCTACCCAACCTGGAAGAGTCGTTCTCTGCATTGACTGGTTCAAAATGGTTCAGCGTGCTGGATCTCAAAAGTGGATACTACCAAATTGAGGTGAACGAAGCTGATAAACCCAAGACTGCTTTTGTTACTCCTCTCGGATTTTGGGAGTTCAATCGTATGCCACAAGGTGTTACGAATGCACCGAGTACATTTCAGCGACTTATGGAAAAGTGTATGGGAGATCTGCACTTGAAAGAAGTTCTTGTGTTCCTCGATGATTTGATCGTCTTTTCCCGGACGTTGGAGGAACATGAACATCGGTTGCTAAGTGTGCTCAAGCGATTGAAGGAATATGGTCTCAAATTGTCACCAGAAAAATGCAAATTTTTCCAGACATCAGTGAGATATTTGGGACACATAGTGTCTGAGCAAGGAGTGGAAACTGACCCTGAGAAAATAAGTACACTCAAATCCTGGCCAACTCCCAAAACCCTGAAGGAACTGAGGTCATTTTTAGGGTTTGCAGGCTACTACCGGCAGTTTATTAAAGGATACGCTGCTATAGCGAGACCGCTAAACGAGCTGACTCGAGGCTTTAATTCAACTCGCAAGTCTGCATCCAAAAAGACCAGCACCACGGCAAAGTCCCAAGATGCAAAGAAGCCTTTTGGAGAGCGCTGGACTGCGATATGTCAGCAAGCCTATGAGAATTTGATCAATAAACTGACAACTGCACCAGTTCTGGGATTTGCTGACCCCAAGCTGCCATACATCCTTCATACTGATGCTAGTGTGACTGGGCTTGGGGCAGCTTTATACCAGGAACAGGAGGGACAACCTCGGGTAATAGCGTATGCTAGCCGTGGGTTATCGTCAAGCGAACCAAGATACCCAGCACACAAACTTGAGTTTCTTGCAATGAAGTGGAGTGTCACGGAAAAATTTCATGACTATTTGTACGGGACCAATTTCACAGTGGTTACAGACAACAATCCCCTCACGTACATCCTCACTTCAGCGAAACTGGATGCTGCCAGTCACCGATGGCTCGCTGCTCTCTCTACTTATACATTTAAGCTCCAGTACCGAGCCGGAAAGCAGAATGTTGATGCTGATTCGTTGTCTAGACGTCCACATAACAATATGACAGACACTTCTGCACAGGAAGACTCTGATGTAATTGCACAGTTCACCCAAGATCATGGCGCATGTGAAGCTGCACCCGAAGTTGTGGCTGCCATTTGTCAAGGTTGCATGGTGAAGTGTGGGTTTCCTGAATCTGCAGACCGACCAATACTCTTGGTTGAATCATTGGGCATGGCAGCTGAAGCCATACCTCCATGTTATGCTGACGAAACCCAACATGGACTCCCATTAGTCCCCCCCTTGTCTCTCAGTGACATCAAGGAGAAGCAGAGAGCTGATCCCTGCATCAGAGAAGTCATTCACCAGCTAGAGACTGGAGAGCAAGTTCCCTCTACAGCAAGGCGAGAGCTTCCGGACTTAGCTATTATGCTCAGGGAGCTGAGCCGCCTTGAGCTGCAGGATGGCATCTTGTACAGGAAGAGACGGGAGGGAGGGAAGGGGTTGTTCCAGCTGGTTCTACCTGAAGAGCTGAGGTCCATGGTTTTAACCAGTCTTCACACAGACATGGGCCATATGGGTGTGGAAAGAACTCTTGATCTCGTCCGTGCAAGATTTTTTTGGCCCAGAATGGCAGCGGATGTGGACAATAAAGTCCGGACCTGTGAGCGATGTGTAAAGAGGAAAGCTTTGCCGGAGCGAGCTGCGCCATTGGTTAACATTGTTACCACACGACCACTGGAGCTCGTCTGTATGGACTATCTCTCATTGGAACCTGATCAAAGTAATACCAAAAACATACTTGTCCTCACAGACCATTTCACAAAGTATGCAGTGGCACTACCAACTGCCAATCAGAAAGCAAAGACTGTGGCAAGATGCTCATGGGAACATCTCATTGTTCATTACGGGATCCCTGAATGTCTCCATACAGATCAAGGGCCCGATTTTGAATCAAAGCTCATAAAAGAACTTTGTGACCTGACGGGCATAGAAAAAACCCGTACCACTCCGTACCACCCACGTGGAAATCCTGTCGAGCATTTCAATAGAACATTGCTTGGTATGTTGGGCACTTTGGAACCCAGGCAGAAGAAGAAATGGAAAGAGTACGTAAGACCCCTTGTTCATGCGTATAACTGCACTCGAAACGAGGCCACAGGTTACTCCCCCTATGAGCTTCTGTTTGGACGTTCCCCTCGTCTTCCCGTGGATATAGCTTTTGGGCTACCGCTGCGAGAGAGCCAAGCCAAGTCGCATTTGCAGTATGTACTGGATCTGCGGGCAAGATTACAAGAGAGTTATCATCTGGCTTCAAAAAATGCAGCGAAGCTGGCAGAACGAAACAGAACCCGCTTCAATCAGCGTGTGAAACCCTCCTGCCTGGAAGTTGGAGACAGGGTTCTGGTCCGCAACGTGAGGTTGCGTGGAAAACATAAACTTGAGGATAAATGGGAGCATGACATCTACAGGGTTCTCAAGCGTGCAGGCGACCTTCCGGTTTATACCGTCAGACCAGAGAAGGACGTTGATGGTCCAACTCGGACACTACATCGTGACCTCCTTCTGCCTTGTGGGTTTCTCCCAGTTGAGGTTGTCTCTGAACCTCCCAAGAGTATGTCTGTGTCTCGGCCAACAACGCCTGGTCCATCCTCCATGGATGCAGAGCTAGATGGTGATGTATGTGACAATGTTGTTGAGTGGGATCTGTGTTGTGTTCCGTCCCCCCCTTCTGTTACGTTCAAGTCAGAGGGCTTTCTCTCACCTCATGAACTTTCCAGCCGAGATGCTGACTCCTCTCTTACTCCAGCTGGATCTGTACATGTGCTTCGGGCTCTTGGTTCTGACCATCTGGTTCTGTCTGTACAAGCAAATGACTGCTTACCTGATTCGGGAAAGCCTTCAGTGATACCTGATGCTTTACAGCCTCCTGATACCCTGATGCATAACGAGGGTGGATCTACTGAAGATACTGTGGATACCCCGGGGATGCCCCTTCAGGATGTTGACTCAGGGCCCCGTGGCCGGGCAGAGACAACCCCAGATTTGGTTTCGTCCCCTGACGCTGATGAGCTTAGTGACCCTCCCGTTCGTCACTCTACCAGGACCCGGCAACCACCTGACCGTCTTCAGTATTCCGTTAAGGGTAATCCTCTTCTTTCGGCGGTGCAGATTTTGTATCATGGGTTGGTTGATGCGTATGGCAGTGTTTTTGATTCCACTGCAGCAACTAATGGTTTTAACTCTCCTGTTCTGGTTGTGTAGTATGCTCCAGAGGTGCATGGCCTTAAGGGGGGAGGGTGTAACCCGGTTGCCAGGTGATGGGTCCGGGGTTTTTGTTTTTTCAGTTTTTCCGCTTGTCTCTAATAAAGTGGCCAGAACGTCTTCGACGTTGCCGGTCACGTGGCCAAATCTAGGTCAATCAGGAAGTTAAATAGCTCACAGCCAGACGTGATCGGTAAGCGTAAGGAGACACAGGGAAAGGAGTTGCTGCAGGTCGGTATAAAGTTAACCCTTCTGTTTGGACGCCGTCTCGAACAGTAAAACTAAGAGCGTTGACTGTCCGTTTCAGGAGCCAACTACCGGTTGTCGGACGTATAAGAAGGAGCGCGGAGATAGCTTTAGATTGACGGAAAAGGTGAGTTGTTGTTGTTAGCTTTAGCGGTACCCACATTAACTCCATGGGCTGATCAGCTTAGCTTTTCAGTGCAGATGAGGTTGGCTGATTAGTTTGGGCTACTGTGTGTGATTTCTGTAAGTAAAGGCACCACTTGCCTGAGGAGTTATTCCGTAGTGAGTTATTTTGTATGGAGATATTTGGAAATGATAATGCACTTTAAATGCTTTTGTGTTTGATTGTCAATGATCAATGTTTTCTGAACGACTAAATGATTACTGGTGTGTGAGCGACTTACTCAGATATACAAATATAGCCAGTGAACATTATTATTGTCAGTTGTTGGATGAATGTATTATACAACACTTTTACCACCTGGTCCTGTTCTTTCAGGCCAGGTTTTCTTCATTGGATGGCGAGCTACCCACTAGAACCTAGACTGGAAGCCCAGAATCCCTGAGTTCCTGAACCAAGTCAGGCAGACTGAATCAATTCACTCCACCACTGTTGGGCTGGTAGGAGGCTCCTGTAGCCATCTTTAAGTCTCTGTTCCTTAGCAACTTCAACAGCGAGCCGCGATTACCCTGATCACATCCTTCACAATCCCCCCTCTCTCTCCCTCACGAACATTGAACTCACTCTTTAGGACCCATTCGCGGGTCCTTGGGTCCGCTGAATCTTGAAGTTGCCAACAATCATGTGTTACCCTATCTAATGGACAATGGATTGACGTATGATGATTTGTAATTTATTCTCTGTAAATTGTCAACTATTATTCAGTGTATGTATTGTTAAACAAGTGTCATAATATATTCTATATTGGTACCAACCTAACGGTCTATTCCATTTTGTCTCTGTGTCACTTACTCCTGTGGGCTGATCCTAGCTTCTGATCTGGGTTACATCTGGTCCTGATAATACAAGTCATCCCAAATTACTCCTACGCACGTTACATAAGGAAAGGTAAGCACACGCCCACAATACAAATGCAGTCATTTCCTTTGCTCAGTTCTTCAGATCAATAAATACCTTAATTTCCACTTTACAGGGTCACCTGCTAATCAATATACAAATAAACACATTTCAATACCTCACGAATGTGTCTCATTCCAATTATAAGTACAAGATCAGCAGATCTGTCAAGTATTTAGGTGTGGCAGTGACCCACTGTCACATACCCCAGCCACGCTCATTAACGGATGGGACCTCTGCTTCTGGTTACTGGTAACTGAGCTACGTTGGTTTTAGTAGCCTGGAAAAACAGAAAGTAGAGCATAGACCTAGAGGAGTTTGAGTTAAAAATCTTCAACTTCTTTTGCATCGATGACTGAAATAAACCATGTTACTCTTAAACCTGGTCCACCTTTAAATCCTCATTCAGAATTGCAGACCATCATCTCTACTTTAAACCTACACTGTTTCTCCTGTTTTCCCATTCAGCGGCTGTTAACTGCAGCTCCACGAGGGCTGAACAGCGGGTCCCGAGAATGCATTCTGAGCTGCCGCTTAGTCGAGCACAGTCGTGTCCACAATAGTTTAAAGTGTCAAGAGACTACTTTGCAGTATCAAGTCTTTAAAAGCGGTGGCATTTTTTGTGGAAGAGCTTTATACCCCAGCAGGACAAAAGCGTTAAATTGGATGGTTTAACAGAGATGTAAAGCTTCAGATGGTTCCTCTGGTTTCCAGAAGACTTCTCACAAATATTTTTTACCATCTTGAACAATCGAGTGATAACTGATCAAGTGAAATGACACAGTTTGCTTTGAACCTTAGCTTGCTTCACCATTTGGTAATCCATCCGAGCCTCTGCTCGACAGGACTGGACACAACAAATGTAAGGAATTGCGCAACACAACTGGCTCAGTACTCATGATCTTTGGGATTAAATATGTCAGTTGAATATATTCATAATATTCATGGAAGTCATTGATCAGTATCACGGGTTTTAATGTGAAATATTAACCTTTTGTTAACATATTTAAAGATGCAATATGATAAATAATCACATGTTTGTCTGCTCTCATGTCTTTAAAGATGTGGATTACTTGTTTATTCAATGCAATTGCAGTGTAGGAATGAATGCCTTGCAGGCAGTACTCAGGGAACAAAAAGCACACAAACCCCAGGGTCAGCAGGTACAAATCTACAACTTTGCAGCTGTTGGGGTCTTATTTCCTGATATTTGGATATCTCTTGTATAACAGCAATGTGACTCAACCACCTAAGGCCTGGGGAAGCTTCTGCTATGAGGTAAAGTTGCTAATGCTCAGTGGCGGCTGGTGAAAAATATTTTTGGTGGGGCTGTGCTATTTTTTTTTAAACAAACTTGTGCTTTCTGATCTTTGTGCACAACTTCACTATTTCCTGAATTAAGCACAGCTCTTTTATTTCCTATCTTATATCATTGGACAAACTGATTAATCCAGGTGTGTCCGACTATTGGCAAACTGCCTTGCGGACCAAGGTTGAAAAATACTGCATTAAATTGCACATAAAATAACATGACCATAAATGGTAAATAGGCAATGCAAGAGGCAAGTAACAAAAACATTTTGTTTAATTTCAACATTTGAGTGAACACAAAAAATTATGAGCAGGTCACTGTTACAGTAATGGTAGTAAACACTACTTAGACAAAATGCCAGAAATTTACACTGTTGGGACTTATGGAAAGTGGAAACACTTTCATAGGAAATAATGTCATCAGTATCCTCTTACAAATGTCATATTTCCCGCTTTTTGGGACAATAAAACATTTCTGGTTCTCAATGAGATGTTTTTACTTCAAATGTAAAAACATCTCATTGAGAAACAGAAATGTTTTATTGTCCCAAAAGCTGGGAAATTTGTTTGCTGCAGCAGAAGTGTAACTAGTAAAATGGAATCAGATTGATGTATGTACAAATTTACTTGAAATACACATTTACATGATTAAATATGTATAATAGGTATGTGTGTTGAAATTAGTTTTTACAGTTATTGCACATTAAACAATGTACATGTTATTAAACAAATGTCCCAGTTTGTGGGACAACCAAGGATTTCTGATTCTGATTGTCTTGTTTACAGAAATGTAATGTACAGCTTACCTCTGCACCCAGCTGCTGTTCTCCCTGTCCAAACGTCCTCCGTTTCTTTGTTGGCTGCTGCACTGATGCGCTGCATTCCTCAGTCAGAGAATGAATGGAGTCCCCAATGAGACACAAGTTCCACATCCACCTTCTGTGGATCCAAGCCGTTTTGAATAACAAACACAGAAAGCAAAATAACGCATTAGCGTGATTACATCCAGCTAGCCACTGCTTCCTGGTGTACCAATTTTGGGAGAAGCGTCGTGTGTACAGTTTACCCTTCTCCCTGTCCTGCTGGCTTATCTTTACGTCGGGCTGATCTGGTCCAAGCTCTCTGACATTAAGTTTTTCCACCATAGTTCTCCTCTCGAACGGATACTGGAGAAGAGACCAAACTGAATTCAGTGGCTGCTGAGATCCGGTATCCTGGTTGTAGGCTCACTGGTGTTCATGTCTGCGTCTGCTCCATGTGTGTCACGAGTTACGACCAAAAACGTGCTGGAGTCGAGACTCTCCGAGTTCTACCGAACACCAACGAAAGCCTTGGCGGTAGCTCTATCGCCCATCATGCTTCTGAAACGTTCTGAAACAACGTCGACGCTGATTGGATACATTCCCATTCCTACCCTTTGATTTTCTTGTCAGCAATTGGACAGCTGGTCTCGTCCTGTTTGGGCGATTGAAAAACAGCACACAGCCTCCACCGCTCGGCAGAGACCGGCAGAGATCGGCAGAGACCAATATATATATACATATATATATATATATATATATATATATATATATATATATATATATATATATGTGTGGTTTATTTTTGTTACAAAACACACAATTAACTTAGAATATGTGATTATTGTTGATTTTATTTATTTATTTTTTTAAATAAAAATTAAAAACAGTGGGGAAACTGGGAGGGCGGCGCCCTATCGCCCTCTACTGGCCAGCCGCCACTGCTAATGCTAATGGTTAGCCTAAACTAGCCGAGATGCCCACTGTTGATTACCGGACAGTAAAACAACAACAGCCTTCCTTGGCAAAATGGGTGAGTCCATGAATGTTAATTCTAAGTTTGACGTAGATCTGTCAGGCTTTCAAAATCCTAGTGTGTGTTTTCTGTCAGAAGCTAAAGCAGGAGATAGGTGTAGGAGACTATTTTCATGTTCAGCCTGCATGAAAGACTCAAAGTGAACAAATATAATCAGAAAAAAAAAAACATTTTAAAAAGTATTTTTTTACGTTAACCACACCTTTAATAAATCAGAACATCAATCAAGACATGCACCATTCGACCACGGACCAGTGATGGACAAAACTACTGGAGACTCTCGATTACAGATTGATCACCATGTGTGAAGATGTATTAGAAGAAAAAGAAAATATAATTTCTATAACGCCTCTCAAGATAAAAAATCACGAGGCGCTTCACAAAAGCAAAAAATGTGAAAATATAAAAAAAATAGTTTAGAAAATGATTAAAAATGTTTCTAATGAGCAAAAAATAGACAATTGTGATCAAAAAATGTAAAGAAAGAGAGAAAGAGTGAATAGGAAAGAGGGAAATCAGTGGATCCTGAGGAAGGTGGAATAGGTGGGGAGAGCAGAATAAAGAGAGAGAGGTGAAGAAGGTCATACAAAAGCCAGCTTGAACAAGTGAGTCTTCAGCTGCTTTTTAAAGGAGACCACTGAGTCCACTGATCTCAGGCTCAGGGGGAGAGAGTTCCCGAGTCTGGGGGCCACAGCAGCAAATGATCTGTCACCTTTAGTCTTTAGCCTGATGCTGCACAACCAGTAGGCTTTGGTCACTGGACCTCAGGGACCTGCTGGGGATGCAGGAACTGAGAAGATCACCAATGTATGGTGGTGCTTGCCCATGTAGGACACTATTGACCAGAACCAGGATCTTGAAATGAACCCTTGAAATGTTGTAATGAGTGTGATGGAGGCGGTGATCAATTGATGAGGTGGAGTTGTATCAGATGCAAAGATCAGACAATAATGCTGTTCTGGGTAAAGAGCTTCACTCAGAACACGTTGTACATATTTTTCTTTACTTCACAATGTTCCCGCAGTCCCTCCTCCAGTTTTTTCTCATGTCCTGATAGACGACCCCCAACCCCCCCCCCCCCCCCCCCCCCCCCCAACCCCACCACCACCACCATCCTTTCATCCAGGTGAACAGACCCAACGGGAAGCCGCGCAGCTCCTCCTCGGCACTGCTACGATATTGAGCACCCGCCCACTGCTGTCATAGCACTGCTGGCAAATAGATTGCCTTAACACAAAACCACTTCACTCATCTAAATAGCTCTCCCTCTTTCCTTCCTCTGCTTTTTTTTATTTCACTTAAGCTCTCCTCTCTCGCTTAATACATTTCTCCAGAGCTTCATTTTTCTTCCCACCTCCAGCATATAAGCAACATTGGCGTGACGTTAGCAATCAATTTAATGACATATATTGAACACAGTTCCCAGGAGAAATTTGTAATCAAGCAGCGCATCGATCCACTGTATTATTCTGTAGTTTGTTGTGAATGTTGGAACAGAGTCACATAATACCACTTGATTACTGGCAGATACATCCCAACTTCAGCTGCAAAAACCGACTCAAAGGTAATACCTCCAATTGAGTTTCTCCAGGGGAAAAAAACAACAAAACTGTTTTCAGAGAGTTTCTTGGTGAATTGGTTGGTTTCTTTGACAAGCAGAGAATTTGTCATGTTCCCCATAGGAATTCTAAGTTATAGACTGTTCTGGATCATGGAAAAACGTAGGGATTCAGCTGTTTGAGAGACAGACAGCTTGTAACGGCTTTCTGTACTGAGATTGGGTTAGGGGTAGGAGTATTTAGATGGGGGCTAGGATATCATATAGAACCACCAAACATCACATTGCCAAAAAATTCATCTGGATAATCAATAAGTGTTCAGCCGATGAACACATTTAGAATCAAAGCCAAAAATCTTGTCAGAATTCCAGTTACTTCCTACGAGGATTCCTCTGGATTCCTTCTGAGACATAGCCTACAAACTAGACCATCATTTGCTGAAGCAAAACTGACGGTCCAGCAATGCTCCACTGGAACCTCGCAGCCCCGCCCTCTATTGTGGCTGGTCAATCACAGTGCGTTTATTGAAAGAAACTATGTTTTATTTTATGCTTTTATGCTTTATGGTTTTCTTCTATGGTGTAATGGTGGACTGCCTCATTGACTGACATCCGTAGAGGTCCAATCACAGCGCTCTCTTGGTTTGGTGAACCAATCACAGCACTATATCACCCAGGTGGGTGAGATGCTACTGCAACTGAGCGAAACTATGGCAAATGGCCTGTATTTGATATAGCGCCTTCTAGAGTCCAGGAACCCCCCAAGGTGCTTTACAACACAATCAGTCATTCACCCAAACATTCACACCCTAGTGGTGATAAGCTACATTGTAGCCACAGCTTCCCTGGGGTGCCACCAGTCCCTCCGGCTACCACCAGCAGGCAAGGTGGGTTAAGTGTCTTGCCCAAGGACACAACAACAGACTGAGTGGGGCTCGAACCTGCAACTTTTCGATTACAGGGCGAGAACTTATCTCCTGTGCCACTGATGCTCCATAAACTAAGGTAAATGGCTCCGTACCGGTCCAATCATAGCATTCTATTGTTCGGCCAATCACAGCACTGTGTTGCTGCGCAAGGTGTTACGGATACTCTTTGATGGAGTATGGTGGGCTACCTTATTGACTGACATCCATAGCATGAGTATGACACATTTGTTATCCAATACCATGCGGAGAGACAGTTTGAAAGACAGCCGATCCTGCTCCAGGACTGAGAGCTGTCAATGGGCCGTGGCCGGACTACATACTCATGTATACAAAGGCTTGCCAGGCTATCAGAGACATGCATGCTGGGTGAATTGGTGACTTTTAATCATCCCCATGAGTATTTCCCATTTGTCTGTGTCCATGTGATGGAGTGGTGACTTGTCGAAGCTGTCTCCCTTCTTCCTGCCCAGTGAATGCTGGGGTAAGGCACCAGCTCCCTGTGACCCCACTGAGGAAAAAGTAATATGATGATTGAGGTTTTTTTTTTTTTTTGTTATTGTTGTTTTGGGTATCAGATTTAAAAAAAGACACCTAAAAATTTGAATTTGACTTGTTACGTTTGAATAGAAGCAGATCTGTTGTGCTTTTGGGGTTTTAGAGGTATAGGGGTCAACGGTGGAGAAAGGGCAGGCTGGTGAGCGCCATGCTCAGTCTCACAGAGGAGTTGTTTTTCACAAAGTCATTTTCTCAAAGCATCGCAGTCGTTTCCGCAAGCAAAACTCTGTGACCGAAATGGTTTTACATTCTTCCAGGTAGGTGAGAAAATAAGAGACGCGTAATTGAAGGAGTTATGCACCAACACTATTAAATCACTCATTCTTTTCATTTTCAGTAGAAAATTATACATATAATTTTATTTATTTATATATATATTTTTTTTTTATTATTATTATTATAATTTTTTTTTTCAAATTTTTAGGTGTGCTTCACAATTTACATCACATCTTGGAATATTGTTTTAGCATTCAGTTAAACTTCAGGATCTCTGCAAATTTGGTTTGTTAAAAAATGCACTAAAGCCAAAAAGGTTTGCCTCATGGGCACCTTGTTACTTTTGTTCTGTGAATCGAGGAAACGTTTAAATCATTTTAAGCCAGCGGATTCTGCTTGGACGCCTGTGAAGTTATTTAAAGGATAAAAGGGAGCTCTTGGAATTATCTTCAGATACCAAATTATAGCTAATAGCTTTATTTTGCAGATATCTTTATGGAAAACCACTATAGAGCTGTTGAGGTTCTTCGTTCTTTGCTTTTGTTTATTTCTGAATGTTTGTACACTGTGATCAAAAATATTCTGGGCAGAAGACTGTGGTTTTTAACTTGTTTGCGTTAGAACTTGAGAACCTTAACCAGCAGGGTTCCTGACAAACTCCGTTCAGTTGTGCTGAACTCTGGTCCTGGATGGCCAATGTTCTGAATGTTTTAGATGTTTCTCTGCTTCAATACACTGTTCTCAGTGTATTAGCCAGTGCACACACACACTCACTCACACGCAGGGATGAATGAAAGGCTGGTAAATAATATTAAATAAACCCTGAATCATAAGGAAAGGATGCACCGTTTCATCTGATGTGGAACCTGACAGCTCACTTAACGCAGCCAAACCTCGGCTGTTCCTCTGCAGCATTCCCTCATAAGCGCACTGTCCTCCTTTTGGAGAGCACGCCAAATTCATCGGCATTTTCTTCTATGGTGTAATGGTGGACTGCCTCATTGACTGACATCCGTAGAGGTCCAATCACAGCGCTCTCTTGGTTTGGCGAACCAAACACAGCACTATATCACCCAGGTGGGTGAGATGCTACTGCAACTGAGCGAAACTATGGCAAATGGCCTGTATTTGATATAGCGCCTTCTAGAGTCCAGGAACCCCCCAAGGTGCTTTACAACACAATCAGTTATTCACCCAAACATTCACACCCTAGTGGTGATAAGCTACATTGTAGCCACAGCTTCCCTGGGGTGCCACCAGTCCCTCCGGCTACCACCAGCAGGCAAAGTGGGTTAAGTGTCTTGCCCAAGGACACAACAACAGACTGAGTGGGGCTTGAACATGCAACTTTTCGATTACAGGGCGAGAACTTATCTCCTGTGCCACTGACGCTCCATAAACTAAGGTAAATGGCTCCGTACCGGTCCAATCATAGCATTCTATTGTTCGGCCAATCACAGCACTGTGTTGCTGCGCAAGGTGTTACGGATACTCTTTGATGGAGTATGGTGGGCTACCTTATTGACTGACATCCATAGCATGAGTATGACACATTTGTTATCCGATACCATTCGGAGAGACAGTTTGAAAGACAGCCGATCCTGCTCCAGGACTGAGAGCTGTCAATGGGCCGTGGCCGGACTACATACTCATGTATACAAAGGCTTGCCAGGCTATCAGAGACATGCATGCTGGGTGAATTGGTGACTTTTAATCATCCCCATGAGTGTTTCCCATTTGTCTGTGTCCATGTGATGGACTGGTGACTTGTCGAAGCTGTCTCCCTTCTTCCTGCCCAGTGAATGCTGGGGTAAGGCACCAGCTCCCTGTGACCCCACTGAGGAAAAAGTAATATGATGATTGAGGTTTTTTTTTTTTTTGTTATTGTTGTTTTGGGTATCAGATTTTTAAAAAGACACCTAAAAATTTGAATCACTTAACGCAGCCAAACCTCGGCTGCTCCTCTGCAGCATTCCCTCGTAAGCGCACTGTCCTCCTTTTGGAGAGCACGCCAAATTCATCGGCTTTCACCATGTTGAGTTCATTTTTGTTGAGTGTAAAGAGCTCATAATACTGATGGCAAACATTTTTCATGTCTGGACCTTTTTGCTACATCTTTGCAGATCAAGGTCGTTTCTAAATATAACACTAATGTCTGGATCTAGATGCGTGTCATGACACATTTGGTGACTTTGGATTGAGCGTGAAGCACACGGACGAGCAGTTTCTCAGTCCAGAAGCATATTTCTACTGCTCACTTTTCTTTTCTTTCTCCTGCACCGCCTGTTTTGTTCAGACACATAAAAGTTTGATGCGTTTCTGAAAAATAAGGAGCAGAGCGTTGTAGAACACGACACAGATGCATGAAACTTTTCAACGCAACTTGTCAGTTCTGTATCAGCTTTCTGCAGGTCTCTATTTTTGCACCTGCCGTGTTCCTGCAGACATATTGCTTTTAAGAGTTGTGGTTTTGTTTTGGATGATTTCTCACAGTACTCGGATCCATTTGACAAGATCACAAGCTGCTGCTGGATGGAGCGGAGTCTGTATGTCTGGGTAGAATTAGGGATCTAATGGGTAAAGCAGGTCTCGGAGGTGTAATGGACACTGTTGACAAGGTGACTGAAGATACAAACCACCAACGACAGTTGGAGGTAAAGACCAGTTCACACGGCAGGATTTTTAAATTGTTGGTTGATTGTTAAAGTATGACAAACCGCAGACATAGTGATAAAAAATATCCCAGATATACCAGTTTTGGTGTGCAGCGACTCTCCAAATACGACACACAAACCCCACATTCAGCAGGCAGAACGCTGGTTTGTCCCCAAAAATCAGACCAAGACAATCCAACATGTCTGAAAGCCCTAATCGGAGCGATCTTGACGTTTTTATGAGCGGACCAGAACACTTGTAACACACAACACATGTTAGGATAATCTGATAAGATTATGTTTAGAGATATTACAGTAATTGTGGACATCCATTGGGAGAGATGGGGCTGCTCTGCAAGATTATCCTGCCGTGTGAACCAGGTTTGTTGTTTCAGTTGAAACCCACATTTCTCCTCATCTGTTGGCTCAGTTATTCATACGTACTGCATTAAATTTTGTTTTCTTCAGTATTTTATGTTGCCTCATTCCAGATTCCTTTTCTTTCTTCTCTTGTTTGTTTCCTGCCATTAGCGGCTCTTGGCTGCCTCTGCATCAGAGCTTGAGGACTTGTGGTTTTGCATCCATCTTTTAGCTTCTCTCGTCAGTGGTTCATGTCCCCTTGGTGAGACGTGTCAGTTTCCAATTTTCCAACAGTGAGATGCTGTTTAATTCTCTACAGCTCAAAAACTATGTATCCTAACTTGACTTTGCTGCAGTTCTAAAGTTGATGATTCAGTAATCACAACAGTTAAAATTTTGACTTGACTTAACTAAAAGTGACTTCGTGATAAACGGCCTGTTTTTGATATAGTGCCTTCTGGAACCCTGGAACCCCCGAAGGCACCTTACGACACATACATTCCCCCATTCACACTCTGGTGGGGATGAACTACGATGTAGCTACAGCTGCCCTGGGGTACACTGACAGAAGTGAGGCTGCCGAGAACTGGCGCCACTGGTCCCGCCGACCACCAAAAGCAAGCAAGGAAGGTTAAGTGTCTGGTATCAGCTTTCTGCAGGTCTCTATTTTTGCGTCTGCCACGTTCCTGCAGACAGATTGCTTTTAAGAGTTGCGGTTTTGTTTTGGATAATTTCTCACAGCGACAGACTGAGCGGGGCTCGAACCTGCAACCTTCTGATTACTGGATGAGCTCCTGACTCCTGTGCCACCATCACCTCATGATTTAACCCTTACCCAACGTTTAAATTTTCTAACATTAATGTCATTTGAGCACAAAAAATGCACTCACAAAGCTTCCCATAAAAATAGTATATAATATTTCGTAAGTCCCAATTGTTTTACATGAATTTCATCCTTGGCTTCAGCCCTAACAATGTTTAATAAAATATGAGTGTGTTTCTCAGATTTAACCCCTTCATTGCCAGGATTATTATCAAAATCTGAAGTTTGAAAACTGTACAAAATATGAAAAAAATCAAATAATTTTTTGTGTGTTATGTCCAGATGACCTTTTTTGTGGGTAAGATGTCACAGCCTTGGAGTTTCACAAATAGGCATAAAAATATTTTTTGCTCACTTTGTAGTTTTTGTGTGATGTCATATTTTCTAAAATATGCACGTTAAAGTCCTTTGAGCACAAAAAAATGCACTTACAAAGCTAGCCAGTTGAACACTTTATTAAAGCACATGAACAAAGAAAAAGTGTGCGAAATGGGAGGATGGAACCGCTCTGCTTTTCATCTGCAGCAGCTGTATGTTGCGACGAGCTGGAATAAAAATAAATGAATGAATAAAAAAATATGCAATTAGGTTGGCAAATTATAATAAAACAAAATAAAATAAATAAATTACCTTGTCCAAGTTGTTAACAGCCCCTTTGCAGCGGTTGTAATCAAGGATTACGGTCAGCTTCTGTTGCGGTCCCTCCTGGATCTGAACCCGATGGTGCTTGGTGCTGAGGAGCAGAACATTCCGTCTGCGCTTCGGTATGTAGGTCACCACGGTGGTGGTGGAGGTGAAGGCGAAGAGGGAGGACAGAACCGCTCTGCTTCTCATCTGCAGCAGCTGTGGGGGCAGCTCTGGCTTGTTGCGCCTAACTGTTCCCACAAGACACATTTTATTTTGGAGCAGCTCTTCTCCAAGGGCTAGTGATGTGAAAAAATTGTCTGTGGTGACAGTGCGGCCACTCAGTCCCTCGGTGAGCTCCAGCACCACCCACCTCCATTGCTCCCTTTCTGCCGGGGCGTCTCGCATCATCTTGCCCAGGTAGGGAATAATCCCACAAGCATAGGAGGCCACATCGCACACCACCCACAGCTTGATGCCATATTTTGCTGGCTTTGAGGGCATATTCTACTTGGAAGTTGCAGTGACCTCTGAATCCGACAGGCTGTTCATCCACACACACACACACATCTTCACCGGGGTTGTAGGCTCTCCACCCGGAAGTCCCACACCTCCCGGAGCGGAGCGAGCTTGTACTGCTGCACCAACCGGCATGCTGCCCTCAAGCGGTCATCAAACTGCACTGTTGCCGTCAGCAAATGGAACCTTCGCAGGCTCATTGTGGCTCTGAAAATCGGCCTCCCCGTTTCCTCCCCCGAGACGATTGCAGTAGATTCCCCCAGGAACGGAGCACCCCCAGCGGGGACGAGCAGCCCAAGGAATGCGTGGAGTTCCACATCCTCAACATCCGTCCAGTTGTCACACTTTCACCTCCCCGTTTAATATTATATCAAGGATTGTTCTTGTTAAAAAAAAATCGAAGCTGTCCGCGAAGCGGGTGATCCCTCGACGGTAAAAGTGTGAGGCCGACAGAGAATCCTGATGTCAGGTGTTGATCTGCGTTCAAACTTCTTCTCATGCTTGCGGCAGAAAGAAATTAATCCAGATCTGAGTCTCATATTTACTTTTAGTCAATTGGTGCAGCTGTGTAAACTGACCCCAACTCCATGTAAACAAACTCAGCTCTGCAGGAATTTGTTTTGCGAAACAAATGTACGCCTTTGAAGTTTTTCAGCCTTCATCTTAATTTTCATCCATGCAAATGCTTTGTGCTTGTTGAAATAACAATTTGCATAAGTAAAATTGTGCGTGAGTAGCTGAAATTTTGCAGAAAATCCTTTGTTTTTTTATATATATAGCATGTATTTGATGAATATTCATGATTTCAACAGTGTGCATGAGAACCTGCCTCCCCCCACCCACCACCACACACACACACACACACACACACACACACACACACACACACACACACTCCCCTTGCCCACACCTGCACAACCACTCCAAATAATGATCACAGATTTGTCTTTTGAAGATATATAAAGTTCTTTGATCCCTGCATGCATGCATGCCTGCACAAGCACACACAGCGTGACACATGTCAAAATGACATTTTGAGAATGAGCAGATTTTCTACTTTCAGTAAAGGCTTATTTTTTAAGGCACACTGTAAAAACACAATTACCAAAAATTCAGAACACACACACACACACACACACACACTATTGCATGGAATCTCTAAAGGACACACAAACCATTTTTTGCAAAATATGTATTATAATGGACAGTCAGAGGTAAATAAATACAGCAGAATCCCCCATGAAGGAAATGCAGACAGATGCTGTGAAAACCCGACCTACCCCCCCACCCCACCCCCACCCCCCACCCCCCGCGCCTTCTGATTGGGGGACTTCAGCCTGGCGAGGCCATCAACCTGTAGGAGTCAATGTACTCTTTGCTTCTCCCAAGATCTCCCTCCCACCTGTGACCAGTAGATGAGTGCTGTACATGGCTGCTCTCGCTGGGGGAAACAGGATTTATTTACATAAATACAAATCATACTAAAGAAATCCAAGTTCAATCAAACAACAGAAACTAGGTTTCACAACTCCTCCAAGAATCACCCCTCCTTATTTAAGTGTTATGCTCCAGCAGCTTAAAAGCAGCACCTGGGACACAAACTTCCCTTTGTTTAATATCTGAACAGCTGCTTTCTTTGACAGGAAATGAACCTTTTTCCCATTTCAACAAAAAACATTTGTATTTATTATTTCGTTGATTCATCACTATTATTATGAGTCATTATGTCTGACTTATTTTGGGAATCAGCTCCTCCGGGGGAATCCCAAGGCGTTTCCAGGTCAGACTGGAGACGTAGTTCCTCCAGCGTGTCCTGGGTCTTCCTTTGGGTGTCCTTCCAGTTGGACGTGCCCAGAAAACCTCACCAGGACACATCCTAACCAGATGCCTGAGCCACCTCAACTGGCTCCTCTCGATGTGGAGGAGCAGCAGGTCTACTCCAAGCCCCTCCAGGATGACCAAGCTTCTCACCCTATCTCTAAGGCTGCTTGTATCTGCAATCTTGTTATTTTGGTCACTACCCAAAGCTCGTGACCATAGGTGAGGGTAGAAACGTAGATCGGCCAAGAAAATCAAGAGTATTCTCCTTCCGTCTCAGCTCTCTGTTAACCAGATCGGTACATCACCTGCATCACTGCAGACACAGCACCAATCCACCTGTCCTTGCGCTCCATCTTTCTCTCACTCGTGAACAAGACCCCAAGATACTTAAACTCTACTTGGGGCAGGACCTCATCCCTGACCTGGAGAAAGCATTCTACCCTTTTCTGATTCAAGACCATGGTCTCGGACTTAGAGGAGCTGATTCTCATCCCAGCTGCTTCACACTCGGCTGTTGAAATGTAATTAATACGCAAACCTGTGATTTATAGTTGTTTTAAAATTTCCATTTGTGTCTATCCCAAAATGACTGAGTGCCACAGAAATGCATTGTTTCCTCCAATGTTTAGATTGTAGTTTGGAAGCTAGGAGTTTGTTACCACAAGACTTTTCTGCAACGTTCTACTCCATCAGAGGGGAAGTTGGAGTGAGGAGCACAAGCTGCAATGGGTGAGCTCAACATCTGGCAGAACTGACACCTCTCTTGTGAGAATATGTTGAAGTAACTCTCGATAATCCATATCAAAGCCATGAGCATGGCTTGTGATTCTCTTGGCAGAATGTAAAAAATTCCCTTGGATAGCTGAACACAAGGCTTTGATTTCATTGTTAATGCAGATGTGGTTGATGAGACGCTTGTATTCCCACTGTGCCATGTGTTGTTTCTCCTTTAGTCTCTAAAGCACCAGCAAATGAGTTACTACTTATATATGTGAGCTCTCAATTTTAATTCATTTAGGTTTTATTCTGTAAATACAAATTCGTTTTTTATTTTACTTCTAGACAGAGATTATTATCTCCCTCCCCTGTCCAAACGAAGGTGTTGAGCGCTGCTCCATGTGGCTGCACGCACTGAAGTGAGGAGAGTCCCAACCCTACCTCCCCACCTAGTGGACACTTATGTTGTGTAATGTCTGAAGTCTGTGTGCATATCTGTCTGAGGTGTTTTTTTGTATAGCAAAGCTGCCCTCCCTGTGGAGGGTAAATCTGAAGTGCCTTTTTCCCCTCCCCCGACTCTATCCTCATATAAACTCTCTTGATCTATTATGGTAGCGCGACTCAGGTTGCGAATGACCACAGTCACCAATTCTTGAATGTATGTCTGATCGCAGAATTGTGTGTACTGAAACTCCAATTTCCCTCTGGGATATTAGTAAATAATTTTTCAATTTGAATTGAATTGAGATGTTTTTAAGCACAAGCAAAACTTGTTTTTTTGTGTGTGTGTGTCAATGTAGATTTGTGTCATTGTGGTTACGTCAGATGAGCATAAATAGAAAATGAAAAGCGATTTTTCATTTTGCTTGTTTGTGACTGACTGCAGCAGAATCAAAGAAAAATATTGATTTTGACTTGAATTGTTCTGTTTTTCTGTCTAACTGCTGCTGAAGTTTAACTAAAATGCTGTCTTCAATGTAGAGGTTTAGAATATTAGACAGCTTTCAAAAAGACACAAGGTTGTGATAAATACTAAATATCTCCATCTATTTTTAACCCTTTGTTGGGTATTTTTATATCCTAAAATGAACCAAGAAAAAAGGGTCAGTAGGTTTTTTAAGCTGGATACAGCGGAGGCTCAGAACCTGTTGGGCCCTGCTCCAATCAACTCTCTGGCAACTCTCTGCACCACAGCTGGTTTTATTGAAACACAGGGAAAAAAGGACAACGAACAATCCATCACTGTCCACACTTAGCCAATAACAGTGCTGCTTCTACCTAAGGCGGGAAATTCCAAAAGGAAGTCTTAATTTATGACTGACAGCCAGAAACTCGGTAACCATGGATACCTGTTGCCGAACAGGCTATTCCCCAACCCCCATACAGACAAACATCAGGGCTTATCAGCCGCATTCCAGAGCCAAGAGGAAGAAGGAGAAGGCCCTGTGACTTAAGCTTGGTTTATGCTTGACGCGTCCGCGAGGTTCGCACGGTTTCGCGCGGAAAAGTTGCGTCATTTTAACAACCACGCCCCTCCACCGCGCCTCCGCACGGCCCAAACTTTCCGCACCGCGCACCTAGGAAATTTTCTAACCACGCGGACAATCGGACGTGGAAAAACATGGCAGACTGGCAAGAACTAGTATGGCAGAGGTTTGTAAATACAGACATTTGTATGATTCGGCTCTCAAAGATCGCCGTGATCAACATGTTGTTAATAATTCTTGGAGAGAAATAGCTCGCACTGTCGGAAAAGACGAGGACGCTGTTAAAAAATGCTGGAATGCCATGTTGTAAACAACAGTAATGTTTACTTCTACTATGGTGTAGTGTTGGATGCATGCCGTAGAGCTCCATGCTGCCCCCTACAGTTTGGGAGAATATTGGCTCACCGCAGAGACAAGCCACATGAACCATAAACACAGCAAGTTGTGAAGAGCGTTCCAGCCGCGAGCCGCATCACCAAGCGGAAAGTAAATGCGTCAAGCATAAACCAAGCTTTACTTCACAATCATAAAAGTAACATATGATTACTTAAAAAGGAACATTTAAGACAGTAATATATTAAACTACCTAACACCCTTCAACTACCAAACCGCCCCTTGTGGACGCAATACCACACTTGCAACTTCAGAGTCTCAGATTGCACCGTTGAAGTCTAAAAAAAAAATCACGTATCTTGCGAGAAGCAGTAAAGGCTTTACAGCAGTCCATGTTTACACCTCAGGACAAACGAGGTATTCATTTTAACCGAGTCACTAAACGTTGGAACTTTAATGTTTGAAACAGCATATTTTACTGTTTTATGCAATGTCAGTTAAAAGTTTTCAGATTTTGTAGAATTTCCAAAGTAATATTCAACTGAAGGGGATGTCAGACACTAGATATTAACTCCAAAACCCTTCAATCTTCTTATACAGTTTATACGTAACCTTTCATGTCTCCTGACACAAACCCTGCAGAGACATTAAAATGAACACGAGTGACCATCAGACTCTTCCATCACACATTTTCCAGGAATATTTAGAAGAAAGCTGTTCTCTTGTATTTCTGAGATGCTGTAGTTTTTCTAAAGTTCCCTGTTGGCAACTAATTATCCAGATAATGTGAAATATGGGTTCCTAAAATCCAGCATGCGATGATTGGATGGGATGGAGGATTCCGAGCGGTCCTTTTGAATTCTTCATATGACAATAAATTCACACACACTAATTTCACACGCAGTAAATTTTTATTCACTCTCTCCCATCTGGCGGGAGGAAGACAAAAAGACCCACCTTTTGCATGTCCTTAATGGTTACTGTAGAGGAATGGATGAAAGCAGGTTAAAATCACAAGCGCTGAGTGGGACAAAGCTGCACACCCACAGCACTTTTAATCATTAGCATGACATGGGATTTTAATTAGACGTGATGAATAGTTTTATTGCTGAAATTAACACGAGAAGACTCAAAATGCTCTCGCTTCTGGGATGGCGGCTGGCCTCTTTTTTTGTTGTTGTTTATGTAATCGTTCTCTAGTGCTTTTGTGCATTGGCTGAAGCAAATATGACTGGCTGAAGCAAATTGTGCACTCTTGACAGTTAATTGCAACAGGCTTTCAAATTCACTTCTGTGTTGATTAATGGATGAAGTTCGAGAAGAGATGCAGGTGTTGATGAATAACTTTATGTTTGCATTCCTCTGAGGCTCTGATTCTGAACTGGGACACAGCTGTTTTAGCACAAAGCAGGGAGACTTAAGGTCTTCCACGGAAAGTTATCAACTCATAACAAATAAAGAAGTTTTTAATGACAAACCTACAGATAAAGTCCAAGTAAAGGTAGTAAGGTGGGTTTGTTTTCCTGTTGATCTGTCAGTGATAACTAATATCTCATGAAACGGGATGGATTTTATCGCGACTTTTAGAAAGTAATCATTGAAACTGAGCCCATAACTGTCCAAATCTAATCGAATGGCTGTCACAGCTGCTCAACATTACTAATGTTCAAGATTTGACCAAACAAGCTAAAATTTCATCAACAATTTAGTTTCAATACCCTGAATAGAAGCAGGTGATGGGCTTCTGTTAAAGAAAATAAAACATTAGAAAATTCACACAATTCTATCAAAATATAAAAAATATCATAAGAATTTTAAAGATGTCCTAGAAAGAGTTTAACTTTACAACTGGAAAATATTCTTTGAGCCTCCGTATAGCAAATGGAACTTTGTTGGGGCTCACAATGACCCTGGAGCCCTGATAAATGGCCAAACATGACCCTGTGATAAAGCCCTACAATGTTAGACTAGTGCATTTTCCTTGAATATTAAATCAGCTGCAAGCTGATTGGCCAGTTTACCCCAAGCATTTATGGTCTGGTTATTTCCAGTGAGTGTTGCTCCATCAATCTTCTGGGTTGTTTTCCATTTGTCCAACAAGGATGTTAGCAGTAGCTTAGGCTAGCGTTAGCAGTAACTGGACAAAGATGGCTAGCTGTGGTATTCACTGCACTAACAGATCATCCAAGAAGTCTCCGGTCTCTGCTGGTTGGATGGGGGAGGGGGTGCTGTGCATTTACCATAATGCTGCTTGGTTAAAATGGGCTGAAATACGACGCGTTGGTACGGCTGGGTACTGGGTCAGAGTCGGCCACAGCGAGAGCCCCACAGATATATGGGCTCATGCGGCCTGGGTGTGCAGCTCCAATTGCTGCAGTCTGACGCTGTGGTTTTCACCTGGAAACTCTGTGAGGGAGACCACAGAATTTCCGTAGCCTGTTGAGTTGATGCACATTAAAATTGCTCAACCATTCTTCTAGCTAAAAGCACCTACAAACATCCGTTAGCTTTGGTTAGCTCTGTTAGTTTGTAGCTGGGAGTAATGGCGGGCCCAAGTCATCAAAGTTTGCTCTAAGCTCCACCTCTTTTCCCATTTTTGTATTGTCGGGGGATGTTGAGACGTGTAACACGGCCAAGATGGCGGTGATCGGAACCGCCCACTAAGCTTCAAATCCAAGCCTCAGAAACCTGTAGGTGACGTCCCGGACGGTTTGTTCATATTTTTGTACAATCATTTGGTGCATCTAAGCTTATGAAGTGTTAAACCAGCTTTCCTCAGACTGAATCATTTCTCAGTGGCTATTACAACCTCACTAATTTGCATAGGAAAGGAGGTCAGAGATGGCACAGATATTTGGTACATTAGACACCACAAGCTGCCTACTCAACAGTAACAACAAGATAAATGTTTAAATCTCTAGGACACATTTAATGTGACATTAACTATTAAAATATGAAAAAATACATAAAATATTACTTTAATATATAATTTACTAAACGGGTCATGAATTAAAATGTTTATTTTGTTTAGAAAGATAATTCGTGATTATTTTATGATTTATTAAATTATTTCACAGCCTGTGTACATTACGAGTTTATTTCGTCTGTCAGCTTCGCCTTTCAAATTCTGAGTTATAAATTAAAGGGACATTATGGAAGTTTGACAGCCAAACCATGTATAGAAATAATAAATGTCTTTATACATTCTCCTGCAATGCCCTGGTCCTGTAGAATGAGCCCTGGCATTTTTACTGTGATTGGCTTTTTTTCTGTAAAATCACAGAAAAAGAGAGATGCTCGGGTCGAGCAGGCTGCTTCATGTGCGTTCACGCTCAGGCATAGCCCGTAGCATTTGCTATCTGTAGCTTTAGCAGCAGAGAGAGAGGCAGTGCCACTTTGTCGCTGTTCCTAACGACTAGTGACAAACCTAGCTACATTTCTGAGGACCCTTAGCTACTTTCTGTAGAACTTTAAAAAATTCAAAAGTCCGGAAAGTCCCTTTAAAGAGCAAGTCAACCCCTACCAGAGTCTAACTCCACTCCCACTTCATGTTTGAAAAATGCAACACATGCTGTTGCCTGGCAGACCGAGAGGGCGGAGCCGCTAAAAAATATACACACACTCAGGCTCAAAACAGCATTGTGACATCATAAAGTACCAGTTTACATCATAGCATACTTCTTAGCCAATAGCGGTGGCAGATTTAAATTAAAATACAGTGCAGAGTTTTTACCTGACAACGGCACAACACTGCCAGTTTTAGGCAGAATATTTAAATTTTAACTAAGATGCACTGAAGTGCTAAATTATTGACGACACGTGCCTGCAGCACGATTAGACACTCATTTATTTAGTTTATCAGCAAAAAAAAGTTTATTTGGGGGTGAGTTGCTCTTTAAATACACACATTTTAAATGTTTGACCCATTTAATAAATCATGGACCAGTTCAAATTTAAATAATTAATGTTTGATATGCAAACACTATTAAGACACTATTGGTCTACAGTAATTACCTGCTATACAAGTACCATGCATTTTACAAATTTGGGAAACATGGTAGTGGCAGTATCATGAGTTTTGCTTGTTTAAATTTGTTTATGACAAAACAGTTTCCTTGTTTTGGATGGAACTGTTTAACTTGTGTTGTAAAACTGGTAAATAAAATATCAGGAATACTAAATACTAAGGTGACGGTATGTATTTTACCTGGTGATAGAAGGCAGTACAAACCTAAATCATTGTAAGCAAGCTGTAAGAGGGCCATTAGGGTCGAAAATCACTGGGAGAGCAATTTTCGAACAAGTGTTTCGTCAGATCAATCAACCTCCAGCAAAATGACAAGTTCATTGCTTCCATCACTGGCAACACGTGAAGAGGTAAATGTGTAAAAGAACGTTTATGAATGGTGAAAGTTTTGTAACCACGTGTTACAACCGGGAAAGGGTGGCTTGCCAACTCCTGGTCGGGAGAGAGATCCTACCTCAGGTGGAGGAGTTTTAGTATCTCAGGGTCTTGTTCACGAGTGAGGGTATGAGGGATCGGGAGATCAACAGGCGGATTGGTTCGGCATCTGCAGTGATGCGGACGCTGAGCCGATCTGTCGTGGTGAAGAGGGAGCTGAGCCAGAAAGCCAGGCTCTCGATTTACCGGTCGATCTACGTCCCAATCCTCATCTATGGTCATGAGCTTTGGGTACTGACCGAAATAACGAGATCGCGGATACAAGCGGCCGAAATGAGTTTCCTCCACAGGGTGGCCGATTTCAGCCTTAGAGATAGGGTGAGGTGCTCGGACATTCGGGAGGGACTTGGAGTAGAACCGCTGCTCCTCCGGATCGAAAGGAGTTAGTGGA